>NC_051161.1:23014022-23213047 GCF_013339745.2 Dermacentor silvarum
TTCGTCAAGGCCTGTCAGGAAAACAGTAGTTGTTCCAACGCGTAACGGCGCACTCATCAGTTAGTGCTGCTGTGGTGACGTCACTTCCCTCTTCTCCCCCTTTTCTCGACACTCCGAAACCGTCGTTTCGGTGGGAGTGGAGGCGGCCGCACTCCGACGCCGGTTCGTCGCCGCTCGGTCCCGTGTGAGTCCGCGACACGTTTGTCGGTACCCGTCGTCACTTCTCGGTCGTTTCTTTTCTTACACCCTGCGTTTCTGCGTGAGCTACCTCGTACCTGCTAATGTACTCTATTCTTAGATATATCCAGCGAGTCTTCGTTGCATAATACCACGAGTATAAGGTGCAAAAGGGCCGCTGCCACATTTTTAAATGCGTTTCAAGCCTTTCCGCCGGCGAGCTGCGTGACTTTGTACTCTATACAAGAATACGCAAACTGAAGCGAATAGTTAGACGGCTACAATACCGCCTGATTTGTTTTCATTACATTGTCGTCACTCACTAATCAGCGGCAACGAATAATTTTCGTTTCATTCCTGAAATAGCGCATCTGTCTTGGACATTTTGTAGTTTCAACGGTTTCCGACTTGTTCGCGGTGTTGGCGCTTTGGTGACTACTGCAAGGGAGTTAGTTTCTTTTCTGCGCTACAAATCAGCATTGGAGGCAAATATACCGATGCTGCAGTGACTCTAGGCTTTTTTTTTTTTTTTTCATTACGCAGAGTGTGAAAAAGCACTGGGATCTGTTCCTCGTTTTTATGTGCAATGAGAATGACAATTGTTCATTGTGCTCAGAAAAACGAACTGCCTCGATTATTTGACGGAAGCATTTGGTACCCTCTCTGCTTGTTACTGGCATTAACGGATATTTTATTGTTTCATGCTGCCTTTTTGTTGCTTTAAGCAGCATGATAACGTTCCCTAGTACGTGCTCTACTACAACCGTAAGAGTATCAACTTGAAAGCGCTGGAGGCTGTCTCGTACCAGTGTGTCCACCGTGGACTGGTCTACGTAAAAGCGAGAGTGAGAGTTCCCACTTGGCCAGTTTATCTAGGAAAAGTTGCACGAGGGTTGTGACTCAAGATTTTTGATCTGAGAACAGGGACAGTGCAAACACTCGTGAAGGTGAAAAGGTTTTCGACTTCACAGCTATTGATGCCCTTCTTTAAGGCCTAACCATATGAGTAACAATTGCAAGTAAGCGATTTGTCGTTCTGCCTGCACTCAGGCACCCCTCGACCTCCCCCACCCCCCCACCACAGAGTGGAATCACAGCTTTCTCACAATACTTTCCTTCATGTCAGGAGACCCACACAACTCTTCCTAGGGGGTGACCACTCTAGCCTTCACGAAAACGAGTCCACTTATCGAAGCATGATATGAAAACCGAGACCGAAGTCTCCCGCACGTCTAATTCTAACAAGGCACCGCCTTCTAGTTCGCTTTCAACAGGGAATCTGTTTTACAGGTTGCTTCAAAGATGCCGATTTCCTAGCGTTATTCGTCTCGTGCATAACAAGACTGCTACGGGTATAGAGTGTGGTTCAGCTGCTGACGCGGGTAGTCACTACCGCAGTTCTTCCCTAATAAGGACGGCAGTAGATTGCAGAAAGCGCGAAGGCGCTGTTCTGCCCGCGTCGTTTTAATTGTAATAATTGACGCTTAGCTTCTTGAAGCAACGTTAGCCTATTGCCCAGCCGAGTGATTTTTTGAAAGTCACAATGCTAATGCTTTTGTGGGGTTAGTCGCTGCGATACAAATGTATCACCGCAACGTCGTGAATAGTTGATGCTTGTTTTGACATTCACCGAGAAAGGGCAAAAAGGACAGGTCTCTGTAGTCGTAAGTCCGTGTTTGTAAAGCCGTTTTCTCTCTACTCTCTCTCTCCGTATTTTTCAGCATGTTAGTCGCAACCACGTACGCCTCATGGTTGGAAGAATATCTATATGCCAAACAGTTTTGGGAGCGCCTACGCTGTAGCCTCGCCGAAGTACAGTTCAGAGTTCTTCGACACGGGTCTCTGTACGCTCCTACAAGTCGCTAAGACGTTTTCCCTGTATGTTTGTGTGTGTAATTGTTCTTTTTTTAAATTTAATCGCAAAAGCGCGGTGGACAGAGAAAGTGAACGGTTAAGCACTTTATGTTTCGCAAACGATCAATTTACTGGTGAGGCCCGACCTGCTGGCCAACTAATTGACCGTGCACACTTCGATGTCAGGAGCATCAAGATCTCAAGTAGGCTCCACGGTTCGAATTGCGCATTCGGTACGGATTGGTAATTCCATGCTTACTGAGCACTAACGGGGTTACGAGGCCTATTCTTGTTACATAAAGACGTCAGTAGAAAGTACTGAACTGTTATTTCTCGAAAGCATTTATTCAAAAGTGAATGTTGTCCTTTGGTTGAATCTAACGTTAGAATAACCGTATGGCTTTCGCTAACTCATTTGATTGAAAAGAGTATTGTAATGGCGGCCCAACCGCGCTTTTGCGTAGAAGTAAAAGCCGTTAACGTTGACGTCATTAAGAACACTAAACTTATAGAGGGGATTGTGATATGGCAGCTTATTTCTGCAATGCACATGAAACGAAGCTGACGGGAGTTTGACTAGTTCACCAGAATATGTGGGCAATTTTGTGTGAATTGTTTTTTCACCCTCGCATTCAGAAAACTATGCTGAAGAGGACGCTGGAAAACTATTTAATCAGCATTTTGCGATTTTTTCTGGCGTTTCTAGGTGTACTCCTGAACCTTTAGCTTATTACTCGCGAGTTGTGTAAATATCACTTCGTCCGACATTCATGCTGCTATGCTATGCCTCCACTGTCTTGCACCAGCCTGTGACCTGTCGCTCGAGCTTTTCAAGTCTGTTCGTGGAACGGTATGAATGTGAGTGTGAGTGGCTGTTTTGTAACAAGGCATGGGACACACTTCTTTACAGTGATAGTCACTGTTGTTTGGCGAATAAAATACTTGTCGCTTCGCTGTGACGAAATCTGATCGCGGCAGCAATACGAGATTGCTCTCACAATTTGCCTATTGGCTTGCGCAATAGAGGGATGGTTTGAAACGGTTGTCAGCATTCGCGCAGTGCCCTGAATTTAACGTGTCAATTGAGAGTCAATACACTATATTGAAGTATATTCATGAGAGCAAACGTCGCCAACCCATCGATCAAAGCGTAATGGTATACCCGACGACGCATATTACACAACTTTCTTTCGTGATGCCTGAAATTGGAGATCGTCTTAGTTATAGGTATTCCCGGTGATAAAAACGCAGGCTGAGGGTCCGGAAAGTGTGATGAGATAGTATCGGGTGAATAGTATAATACTAATCTTTGGGGCAGGATAAATGACTGGCGCCAGAAGAAGTTGTGTAGGACAAGATTTCTTCGAGACTTCCACTAATTCTAATTTGGCACGAGTACCTAGCGGAATACCGTAACGTAGTTGAATCAACGGTCGTTCGATATCGCTTTCAGCTGGCGAATTTCCATCAGCAGTAGTTAAATTTGATCGCCGTCGTGATGGGATTATTCATTCATGCCGCACTTGTGCTGTTCATGACTCTTAAAGGTTACGAACAGCGTCTACAGCAACAGCAATGACGAAGAAGCTATTATCAGTGAAAACAAATAAATAAGCTCGACGTTACATTCCCTCATAGCAGTTCAAATTGATTTTTTACGCATTGTATCTAAAAATAATAGTCGCAAAGAGAAAATCGACGTCATATTTGTTTCTCGTTTAATTGTGCGTTCATGCCGTTAAATATGTGGTGTATCGCGGAATGCATTCAAGCTCAGTAAAATGTTCAGACAACGCGGCCTTGGGATCCACACTCGCCTTTCAGATCAGCCTTTATTGCTCAGTGCCACATATTGCGGACAGCTAATTTAGTTCAAAGTGAAGTAAATGTTTTTGCGTACATTTATGAGGCTGAGGCAGGATTTATTGTGCAGGCGGTAGACAGTTGTGCGCGCGGTTAATTTATTCGAACGGACGTGGTTTTGTCAGCTCGCTTGAATATAAATTCAATACATTTCAAGCAGTTCACGGTTTCTTACCTGATCGGGGCAGCTTTTGTACGGCGTTTTTACCTCAATTCCATCTGGACAAAGAAATTCATTCATTGCGGACAAAAAGTCCAGCCGAGCAACCAATATGGACGGAATGTCGTTAGTATTTATATGGAAGCCACGTCTGCGAAAACATGCGAGGTTACTTCATAAAAAGAAAAAGAAGCTGAGGAGTTCATAAGCATGAGGCATCAGTGCTCCTTGCGACAGCTTCGTCATTTTTTTTTTTTTTTGGTTGGCGTAAATTAATCACTTCTCCAAGTTACAACCACCCTGGCTGTTCTAAGTAGAACGAAACCTGTGAGGTATCCTGCCAATCAACCGCATAGTTGTGTATTGTGACACCACCAGCTTCCTTCTTTTTTTGGTGTCATTATTCTAAGGCACGTTTTCGCGACTGTTGGATATTTTTAGGTGAACGTCGCACCTCGGCAAGGACGCACCACAGTCTTCGAACAACGCTGCCTTTGTGTTTTCGAAGCCACAGCACGCGAGACGCCGTGCTTCTAGGAATGAAGTGCACTAATTGCTAAGAGTAAGCCAATTTTCTGGCTGTCCTAATGGATGTTGCTTGCTACGGGGAGTTTTTCTTGACGCTTTGCATTCAACAATGGCCCCATTATTGTGCAGCCTACGTGTCCTATGCCACATTCTTGCCGTTTGAAAACGACCAAGCCGTTGCTGGTCTTTGTTGAAGTCTTGCGTACAATTTTACCTGTTCTAGCCACTGCGATAGAAAACACTGCTTAGTGCTGCGGGCTCGAGTAAGCTAACGTATCGTTATATAGATTCTAACTCCTCATTTCACAACCGTCATACGGACGATGGACACGGTGTTTCTTTGATGCATTTCATTCATTACTTTGTTAAGGATGCCTTTTAAATATTTTTTTTTACTCGGTCGGCCAGGTGACGACTTCTTGCGACAAAAGATCCAGAAAAGAAGTCAAGTCTTAAACGTAACAACTTGACCTGTAGTGTCGACATGGGCAAAGTATAGAAAGAACAATGCTTTACTATGCATACTCGCATATCTGCCACAACATGGCTCGGGAGACTCGAAGCTTTATGTTCTTCGCCGAGTGGTTCAGAGAACGCGGATCGAGGAAGTTTATGTTAGCAATTGCTTAGCCTGGTGACGTCACGAGCTTGATCCGTAAGCTCTTCTCTTGGCGTTGAAGGTCGCGGACGACTGAGAGCGCGCGCCGACATTGGTGCCGTCATTCTTTATTTTTTTTTTTTAATGCCACCGAATATTTTGTCATTGTGCGCAAGTGACATCTCTTGGATGATTGAGGCGTCTGCCCTGATGTTCGTTTTCGTTCGATTCGGTATTCTAACCACCGTGTCTTTTATCCCCACGTTGTGTGTTGGTAGATTATCAGTATTCTCGTGATACAAGTTAGGCAGCTTAGTCATTGCCTGATATGTACAGGCATACCACAAACCTTGCTTAACCTTTTTTTTTTTTGCATAAACTGCAATTTTAAGTTTACATGTGCAAGAAGCATACGAAGGGAGGCATGCCATAGGCGTGCACCACTCCCGAATCTCGAAATCCCGCTCTGAATAATGTGTGAACGAACAGGTCATGTGTCCTCTTCGTTTGTGGAGGGCTCCTGTAGATAACGGTGACTCCACGAAAAAAAAAGCCCGCATAGTTGCCGACGTTCAGCATATACATATGTAAGTATAAAATACATAGGGTCTATACAATGGGAAGTCCGCACTCCAGCGTGCATGTGTATCAGCAGGGTCCCTCGTGCGTGAAACTTGCTATATATGTGAAGTCTATATCCATATGTGTACATACCGACTGTATACTAGTGCTCGTTTATCGTCTGGCGGATACTCCACGCAAGAGAACCATTCTCTGCAGAACTTCAAAGACAGCGTGTCAAAGGTTCGCGTACACTACGTCTGTGTTTGCCTCCCCGTTGAGAAAAAAATCACTGTTCTTTCCTTGTTATACAGTTTGAAAGCTTAAGAAGTGTTGTCTTAAGAAGTTAGTCGTCTAGATGAAATCTAGCTGTTCACAAACTTTTTCTATATGTTTTGCTCTTCGTGTTTCGGAGCCCACGGTGACGACCAAAGATTGTGCCGCGCCATTATCAGCGCGAGCATCCAAGTTCCCTGTTCAGCGATGCTTAGTAGATGCGTACGGTCGGCATACAGACCGAAGTGATTTCCATTTACTCAGTATTAGAGAGTTTCAGCACACCGCTACCCCGCTCGACCGTGTCAAACACCTGTAAATTTTGCACGTGCTAGCGAAACCGCGCGTGGTGTATGCCTGGCGTCACATAACTAGAATACGAAAAACTGGAAGGTTGGTTGCGGATGTATAGCGGTAACCGTAGATTGATGGCGGTCAGCTAAAACTCACTATTGAAGCGTCCCTCGCATGTATACGGCGTGAAGCGAGACTACTACGACCTTCGTCGAGCCCACGAGAATACGCGGGCTTGGCTTGGCTTTGCGGCGTTCGCATGAAAACAAAAGTATGCCCATCTAAGTGATTAGCATTAGTCTGCCTAGACAATATTATCACCGTAGTTTACGCTTGCATAGTAATCTCATCATACGAGAGTGCATGTTCAACAGAAGAGATAGCGAACGCCCATGACACGAGCGCATAACGCTATCACTTTTGTTTTGCGAAACCCACAACGTCTCCGTTCCTCTGTCATTATCATAGCTCGTCTGAGTGAGGAAGACGCAGTAAAGTCTGAAAGTCGTTCTTACAGAAAAGTAACGCTGCTGAAGGGTTCCGACGAGGGGAAAAAAAAGAAAGTTGTGTAACGTTGCCCACATTTTGTTCGCGCCTTGCCACAAATCAAGTGTTAGTGCAAAACCAAGTGTCAAAGTTGTTCCTTGCACGTCGCTCATATGTGACTGTGCAGAGTGACGCGCGCAAGCGAGCTTATGTTGATGCGCAGTGCTGTTAAACATCGCACTCGATGTTCCACCGGTGTAGAGCCGTGTCGTCAGCCATACCGGCTGGTGTAGTAGATTTTAGAGGCGCTAACACTAGATATCGCTTGAAGGAAACGCTAAAGGCAAATGTTAAGTGCAGCTAAAGGGATTGATCATTGCTACGCAATGCCCAAAGCGCTGTTTTACGGCTTGTAAACTGTCGTCGATCACCGGTAATGATAATGTGGAATGATAATGTGCAATAAAATTGCACAGCAAGAAGGGTGACAATATTTGGTCAATTTTATCAGATTTTTCTGTAGATGTCCTGTTTTCGGCACTGATGTCCTGCAAACCGTTTTATCGGTGCTATTCTTCGCAACGTGGGGCCCACCCTGTGCGGTTCGGTTCTCTAGCTCAGCAAGGCAGTAGAGCCCGACAAAGTATAACAACACACGTTTTTAGGCGTAGCTCGTAAATCCTGCGCTGCGCTGACGTATTGATGACGTAACAATATCCGCCCATCTTATTGGGCGATGTGCTATATTGAGGAGATATGCTGCACTCGAGAGCGATGTTCTCGATGACTGTGTCACCTCTTGAAGCAGAAGAAACACTTGAAATATTTCCAGGATCGTAGTCACTCTAGATAAACAACTGCCTTCAGTGTTCCTTCATACTTAATATATGCGCAACTGCTGTTTCTGTTAATACTTTTGTATTAGTTCAGCCCCACTCAGTTACCGCATCCGAGCCAGTTTACTTTTTTTTCGGATTCGTTTCAAAACGCCTCTAAACCACGCTGTACCACAGATCCTGACGGCAAGCTAGTTCATAGTGTGCGCTGGTTACATATCGAATTCGTGTATGCCAATGCAAACAGTGGTTTTCTTTTTTTGCAGCTAGTGGTCAAGCATTATTTAATTCTAAATTCAGTTCTTATTATGCGTGCTGATAGTCATTATAGTGAAAAGGATACCGGTGTCAAATTCTGAAACCTTGAAATTAGTTCCAATGTCATTTGAGTCACCTGTTTCAGATCGTTTCAGTCACCTGTGTTGGTGGTTATCGGCTCAGCACGAACACGTTAGAAAAAAAAAAGAATAACCTATAACATTTATCAACAACTCTGCCTCTAAGCGTTAGTTTTCGTTTTAATGGCATATTTGTCTCTCAACCACTTGACTGAAATACGTTTGAAACTAGAAATGCTTTCTTCTGGCAGTGGCAGAGCAGATTGAAATAAAATTTGGTGCATTTTTAAAATAAGTGTAATGCTAGTAACTACGGGAAGCGTATATTTTATTTCAGTTCCCAATGTTGTCGAGAAGTGCTGTAAGTTGAAAATTTTCAAAAGCTCGAAGCATTAAGGTTCCTGCACTGGTCTGTAATCTTTCACTGAAAAGTGGTCATGCAATTCTGTAAATTTCATCATTAGGACCACTTAAGCGGACATAGCTAATATAGTATGTTATACCTTGTTCTGAGGTACACCATCAACTCAGGAATAACGCGTTTGCAAAGCTCAGTTTAAAGAAGTTATAATTTCACGTTAGCAGTGAACCGTATTTGTCCGATTCATACGCTCTAACAGATGCAATTTACAAAATTGTCATGTTATGTACATGTTGGGGTGCTACGTAGTTGCAAATTTTGTTTTTTATTACATTGTTGATTGGCTGATTTACTGATTATATTCAGCAATTTCAGTAAAGGTTTTCAGTGCCTACATCAAATAACCACTTCCAATGGTCCAACATTTCTCCTTTCTTTATATACAAGGTTTATTCATATTGGTTTGGTGGTTGCCTACTGACAACACTTCTACTTTTCATTCGAATTTGAATACAGAAATTGGAGTCGGCCCTAAGCTGAAACTTCATCTTAAGTTAGATGCTCCGAAGTTATTACGGGGAAGTACCAGTGAAAAGACGCCTTCCTTCCTCTCTTGAGACGACCTGGCATGTTGTGCATTGTAGCTTCCAGCTTGTCGTTAAGGCACCGTTAACTACATGGTGTCATGTGGTTAGAGCGAAGGCCGTCGGCTTTGCGCTGGGTGTCAAATGTTGTGGAAAAAGAGACGTAGCATGTTGGGCTTTACACATTGTTTTAGTCCATGTTGCAGCTTTCACATTTCTTGCTTGCAGAGTAGCCAGCTTGATGGCTTTCTCTTGTTAAACTCTCTGCCTTTCGTCTCTTTTTTTCTCTCTCTCTCTGTTCTATCTTGCTAGTGGATTTAAAAGGGTCTGTCTCAAATGATGTCATCAAGTGTATAATCATATGTATGATGCTAGATGAAACGATGTTGGTGCGACTCGATTAACTTGTGAACGTTTGTCTGTGCAAAGTTTTGCGTGCGCGCCACGCGTTCACTTGCTGTCGATCCACAAGTGTGTGAGTGTACGCCCTCGCGCAGGACATGTAGCTGCGTCTCCCACTGTGTCACATCCAGTTGCGCGTAGTGCAAAGCTGTAGGTCCCCTAGCCCCAACGCGTTCGTAGTTCCCTTTGTCCGCGCTGTTAGAGGAACTGCCTTGTTCTCATCCATGTTGACTAGTCATTCAGTTAGTTCCTTCAAGACTGTGAAGTTGGCAGCTTGGCTGTGATGGCCAACTCTCCAGTTCATTGTTGATTAGAGCGCTAAGCAACAAAGAGTAGGGTGCTTATCAGAATCGGGAGAACGTACGTAGGACCGATTTTACAATAGTTGTTGTGATTAAGACGTCAGATGGGGTTCATCGGTGACTCCCTGCTCGGCATCTACGGGCCGAATGTTATTCTTTTCGGCCGTATTTTGTAGCAATTCTCATGATTTTGTCCATTATTCTTCTTCTGCCGCGCCGATACCGACGATAACGTCCGCACGGTGGTGTACGAGCCAATGGAGAAAGCTAAAAAAGAATGAAAATAAGATCGACTTCTTGCAAAATATGGCCTGAGATTAACGAATAGAGACATAAGGAGAAAACGACGGCATGTTTCTGTACTTACCTTTATCTTCTTCCAAATTATTTTTAGTGTCATGAGTTCCAAGCCTCTGCCCTCTTTGAGTCTAGCTTACGTGCTAACGAGGTTCCACAAAGAAAGCGTACATGTTTTCAACTGTGCGTCCCAATCCTGCCTTCACGTTCACAAAAAACAAAACAAAAAAACAACACAAAACAAAAAAACGCAGAAGGGAAGCATGACTATCCTGGCTTTCTTAAGCTCGAATCCATTGAATTCTGTGTTCGTTGGAAAATAAAACGGTATTAGTTACAGCCTTTCACGAGAAACCCAAAAGATATGGTCTTCATCTCGGGCAATTCGTTTAATTATGAAGAAAGAATATGCTAGTGCGTGAGCCATTACGTGGAACCAACGCTCTATGGGGAATACAAGGGCGGGAAAACGACGACATACAACGTCGTGTTCGTTATCATCTTGCCAGTGTGTTCCGTCTACAAAGCTGTTTCTGCCCAATCAGGCAAGTCCGCCACATTCGTCTTCGTGTTTGTACGAATGGCTAGATACCCTGTGCCATTCTATCCTCACTTTCCCTGTAAACTGTTTGTGTGCGCTCACGTGACATCTACGACGTCGTGTAGCACCCTATCTTCATGTCAAACAGTTTCCCGCGCTGTAGAGAGAACAGATGCATGGCGCGTTTCCCTCGACACTTGTGTCAGGGTCAGTACAATATAAGGTGTTTGATCCCTGTGTTCCCATCCTGATGCACGTCTGCACCATTCCAGTGCAGAACGCTTTGAAAGGTTAAAGATCGGTGTTTTTTCTCTTGTAAATACAAGGTTGTCCCTGGACGCTCGCGAGGCGTCCACCCGATAAGTGAGAGAAAGGAAACGGAAGAAGTGTTCATACCGTGTATCATCCCACGTGCGTTAATCCGCTCTCGGCTCAGCGAAGATGCCGGTCGTCGCGTTTGTTTGACTCGTTCGTTTCTTTTGTTTTGTTGTGTCTGTCCACTGATCCCTCGCTGTTTGCTCCCTTATTGGGACAATGCGCTGCCGTCTTGACCTGTACAATTTTCGCGCGCATACCACTGGGAACGCTGTTCGGAAGTGGTCATAGCAGGCTCTGTGTTCTTTGAGAGTTTGGTAAAAAAAAAAATGAAACTTGTAGCTCACCTCTTGTTAGCCGGTCTTTTGCGGGCCAGTGTGCATGAGCGCACGGAAGCAACGTTCCGAACCCCGTGTGCGTCGTTTTACGTGTGTGGTGTTTTTTTTTTTTCTCTCTCTCTCTTTCCAGTGTGCACGTGTGTACGGGGAATGCGCGTGTTGTTCTCAAAGGATTGTGTCAATCTGTCTGTGAGTGTCACATACTCAGGTCGACCCGTTATTATGTGTCCGTCTTCTAATAAAAGAAAACAAAAAGAACTGAACCTACGTACACGTCTCACCGTCTCGTCACTGCCTCGCTTGCCATCAATGGTGCGCCTGCTTCAAAGGCGCCTACAAGGCAGCCAGGAAGCAACACGTAGAGAAATTCCTAGACTGATCTTTCTCACAAAGCAGTACGAAAAATAAACAAATTGAAACATGTTCATCGTTGTTGTGACTTTAAGTTAGGGCTCGCATATACAGTTAGTTCTTGTACTCACATTTGTTTTTTACGCTATCTTCTACGTGATCCGTAAACTTGCTGCTTTAGTGCTTAGTTACTTCGTTATAGAGTTGTTTCGACACTGTTTCGTTATTTCATTACCTTTTCTTTTCTGTTTTAGCTAAGATTCTGGGGTAGCCGGCCCTTTCTGTGGCCAAACCTGGGGTTGGAAGAGGCCATACCGCTCTCACGGTCCGACGCAGCCAGCAGACTTCGAGTGCTTGCACAGGAGATCACGCTCTCTCTATGGTGCACACCAAGCAGCCAGACCAACCGGAGCAATCGTCACTACCACCTGCCCTCTTTGATGCATCTATGTATGCCAACTGGACTCCGCCGAAAAGAGGCCACTATGCTTTATCGCTTATGGCTAGGGGTGGCATTCACGAAATCTTATTCATTCCTCATTGGAATGGCCGACAACCCTTTTTGCAATGCCTGTCTTTGCGAGGAGACGCTAGAACATATTCTATGCGACTGTCCTGAATATAATGTTCCGAGACAGTCCCTGGCGTCCGTTCTAGCACACCTGGACAATCGACCACTGTCAATTGAAACCATTCTCGCGTGTCGTCGACAGAAGACATCGCAGCTGAAAGCAACGAAGGGACTGCTTAGGTTTTTAAAGGAAACGGGCTTGGACAAGCGGCTATGACAGTGATGTCACGCATCACGCAAGAGTGACGGACTCTGACTGACGATGTGTGTGCTGTGTACGTTATGTGCTCTCTCTCTCTCTCTCCTCCCCATCTTTCATTCCCCCTCACCCCGCTCCCATGTGTAGGGTAGCAAACCGGTTGTCCTGAACTGGTTAACCTCCCTGCCTTTCCTTCTCCACTCTTTCCTTCCTTCCTGGGGTTGGTATCTTAGGCTGCTGTCTGTTGTTTCAAGTGCTTCCACGACACCAGCGCTGATTCCTCCACTTGCAGATAGCAGACATCTAAAGCATCACCGTTGCTATAGCAACGAAACGGAGGAAGGATGAGAATGTTCCTCTTCTCTTTTAGTCGGTGATGTGAATGCCGTGGACTCCTCCTGGCATTTAGTTCTGTCGCATGTGCTTTGTACCAGACACGTGCAAGTGTGTGGTACGGGACCGGTGAAAATTGCGTGCTTGCGGTTGAAACGACTAAAGCAGCCTCTAAAGGGTGTACTGAAGATTCAGACGTCAACACTGGCAGTGCAGGAACTGAGCGGAGAGTGAAGCCAGTGAAGCTGATAAGGCCAGTTATACTGCAACGCAAAAAAAGAAGGAAAGATGAAAATGAAAACGCCGCAACGTCGCTGGCGCAGGCGCGAAAGTGGTCGCATTTGATTGGCACGGTAGCTGATACACGTGGGGAAAAAACGTGGCAGTAGTAATAACTAAAGTCCCTATATAAGAAAAGTACCGCCATCTACTCTTTCCTTCGCCGCCTCCTCTCCTAAAGCGCTTGCTTTTTTTCTTTACTTTTTGCTTGCGAAAGCCAAGTCGACGGTGGCGCACCTAGAAAGTCCACGTTGAAGCTTTCAGGCCGGGCGCGCGCCGCCGCCGGCGACTGCGGCTGCGCAGAGGACTTTCAACATGGCTCTGAGGCGGAAAAAAAGAAAATATAAAGAAGGGAAAAGTGCGCGCTATCGTCGCCCAATCGGAGATACGGGAGAGAGAGAAGCGGCGTTTATCAAAGGATGGCGGTACTTTTCTTATATAGGGACTTTGGTAATAACGGGTGCGCGAGGTACGTAATCGAGCATACAATGACGTCTTCACAAATAGCAACAATATTGCAAATAAAAATCGAAAATATTCGTTCCCATTTTTTTTTCGTACTGCTGTCTTCTAAGACTGTTGAAGACTGTTGAGTAAAACCATCCTCAGCCTCAAGTATTGACTGAATTCGGCTTCTATAAGGGCTGCACGATCTGATCAGACAGTGCATCTTGATGTTTGGCAATGCTTCCCTTGTAGAGAGGTTTTATTATTGTGTGGCTATTAGGCGCACTCTCGGTGACACGCCTCGTACTAGCAGCGTAGCAGGTACATTGGAAACTAGGATAGCCACACTCGGGGTGACATGGCCGCAGAGGTCGACAGCCGGCCTCTCTTGGGACGCACATGCATATTCATTACTTAGGAGCCGATATTTAATACAAAGAGAGCTCTTGATAGTATCATTTCGAACAACTTAGGATATCGATAACCTCGCCAACCATTCTTTCTTTCGCCCCGGGGCGTCTTCGCTGGTATTCAACCGCAAGGATGCTTTTCTCGCAAGTTACAATTTGATTAGGGACACAAGAACATTACGTTGTTGAATTTCTCAAATTATCAATCATTGCTAATCTACAGTACATGTAAACTTTTTTATCTCAAAATTCTTCACATTATTTTTGTCTAATTTCTAAATTTATGTTTTCGCAACCCACGCTCTGCTATGCAAATTTTATTTTTGTTATAATCTTAATAAATACACATGTGATACTGCCCGCTTCTTGAATATACTTCTCAGTATACGTAGACTACACGTGTTTTACACACAAGTAAGTGGCATCTATAACCAATACATTTCCAGGTGCCATTTTTGTGTATTCATTTCACAGCCAATGTCGGGAAAAAGCCAGCAACGTTTGTTGCAGACATTTCCGATACCATCAAATCAATCATTCAACAAATACAACACGTGCCATGTATACTAAAGTACAATGTGACGTGTTCACGGCACGCTCAGAGATTTTTGACGCACGCGCGCGGGGATCTTGAAGTTTAGAGATAGCCCAGCAAGGCGACAAATTTCGCTGGGGCTACGCTGTCGACTTCTAAGTGCTGCTACAGAAGAGATAACAGCATTACGAGCGTGAAGATCTAGTTTCAACCAAGGTTCAAGCAGACTGTGGACGTTTGATGAAGATCATGAGCGCTGCAAAAGAAAACAGGGTACCTTTATACGTTGGGCGAGCGCAAGATGAAGTGCCCTGAATGTTCAAGTACCTTCCCTTCTTGGTGTCTGTAGAGGTTGTCCGTTAAATCTACGGCAAAGAAAGAAACAGTAAACACGATTTGAAAGCGTAGAGGAGCGAAGACCTGAATACGAATGTTGTATCTCGCGAGGCGTCCGCCAGGTTCACATTTATACATCGTCGTCCTCAGGACCACGTCGCGAGAAAAAGGAGCCGTGAGATACAGGTACGGCTTCGACGAACATGGATAGCACAGAACAGCCACGGGTGACTCTGCTATTCGGTTCCAATAAAACGGAACCTTGACGGCGACACGATTTCATATCGTCCACGCTTGGCATGCGCCTGACGCTCCGAGACCGCGCAATCTTTTCAGGTAAGTCGTTTATATAACTGAGCAGAGAGTGGCACGAAATGTACAACAAAAGGAAATGAATGCGCTTTGCACGAGTAATACGAGTATGTGGAGATCGCGGCAATCGAGAGCTCTGAATGTATGGCTGCCAAGATAGCGATAAAACGTGAAACGACAAGCGAAAGAAAGAAATAAAGAAAAAGGAAGAAAGAAATCGAACCGTCCTCCGTGCGCATTTCAGGGATAGTTCTGCCAGTCCCTAAAATTGAGCATGTGTTTTCATCTCGTATTCCTGTCACGTGTTTCCTAGAGCCATTTATATAACTGCTCGCGTACCTCATATAGGAGTCTACTGAGCCATGACTTCTAGCCGACGGAAAGTGCGAGGAATAGGCGTATTTCGATCTGACAACATATTGGCGAGTCTGACTTATCTCGGAGGCGACGACGCCAGGGAACCCAACAATACCAAAACTATAAATGCCTCCTCTTTTTAAGGCGGGGAATCTATCAGTCTGCTTACTTGTGATGTTATATACATTGGCATTCTATTTATTAATGCGATGTCATCCCTTGCCTACCCCCATCCACTTTGTCCTGGATAGGTCTCTAAACGATGACCGCGTAAACAAGAAATTTGGAAAGTTAGGCAGGTCCCACGGCATTGTGTGGGAATCGATGTTTTTCGAAGCTTGCCTCGGGTAGCTGGCTGTCGAGCATCGTTTGGGATACTTCAGAGAGTTGGACCAATGTGTTTATGTAAAACAGGTAGTTGTGTTCTACGCGAGCGCGTGCGTGATCACAAAAGCAAGGCGACGGCGACGACTATAGTATAACGGCGACGTCATGACGACAGTTATGTTTTTACTCTGGCGAAGAAACGTTACAACCTGTTCCATTAAGACCTGGCCCGATCGCGAAGGTGGTCGAATGTAGCACAGCGTCTTCGCAGCGTTATCTGCGACGTGCAAGTAACGAAATTGTGCGCCGATCCCGAAGGTGGTGAAGCCTAATACAGCGTCTCGCAGCCCTAGCGGCTACAAGGCAATAATGGAAGAAAGTGGCGCGCTCCCACTCGTGGGGCACGGGAAAAAGCTGGAGGACGCTTAAGCCACGTCTGTTGCACATGGCAGAACTTGAACTCTCATCACTCGCAGTTATAGCTTTGGTAACGCTGGGACTCTCTGTCAGTATTCGAAAGCAAGTCCAGCTGAAAGCCCCCGATACAATAGACGATCCCATGCGGTGTCTGAAAAATTTGCCCATGGAGCCAGCACAGGAAAGTCCTTGCGGAGAATTACTCTTGGACAGCAACGAACTTGTAGAACCTCAGTCGCATACACGATGCATCAGATTTGCAGGAAGCCTTCAGCACAACTTTTGAAGTCCTGGAATTGCTGCTCAAGTACTCCTGGTAGCACTCTACGCTCTCCGCTTAGCGGCGAACCCTACACAGAACTGGGTAAAGACGACCGGCCTCTCGTGAAAGACTGCCAGGAAACTGTGTACTTGGCATCTTCTAGCCTACTTCATGTCCCTGTCAATATTGACGGTGTTGAGATGAACGCACTCGTGGACAGTGGAGCGTCTGTGTCCATCATCAACTAGAAAAGAATAGACAGCAGCCGTCTCCACTGTGGGAGGACCCTACGTGACCAGGGTTACGATGGGGCAGTAAGCTCCCACAATGAGTGGGCGTCTGTGGGGATTGAAATTCAAGGACATTGCGTAAACAGCAACCTGCTGGCAATACCTGACGTCACCTATGATTTCCTTTTATCTCACCCTGACATGAAAAATTTAAAGATAAACCTTTATTGGGATGACGGGGTTTTGGTTAAAGAAAATGTTAAACTGAAGAAAAACACAGAGACACTAAGCCCTCTAAGGTTAGTTCACTGTGAGGAAGACATCAAATCAAAGTATCCAGAGCTCGTATGCACAGAAAACTATCCTCCGCCAATGAAGTCACATGCAGTTCCCTTTGAACTCGCAGACAAAACAGTGATTTGGAAACCCCCATACAATATGTCAAGAGAGGAAAAGGTTTGGTTGAAAAAGGAGCTGCAAGCAATGTTTGACGCCGACATCATCCGACCATCAGTTTCACCGTTTGCTTCGCCTATAACAATCGCTCCTAAAGACGATGGGACTTTTCGTCTTTGTACCGATTATAGGATTCTAAACTGCCAAACAGAATTAATACCTTCCCCGATGCCAAAAATTGATGCTATTATCGATGAAACTGGTGGTTGCGAATGGTTTTCACGGATCGACCTCTGCAAAGGCTTTTGGCAGATTTTCTTGACCGAGGAGACCAGAAAGTACACCGCATTTGTTACGCCATTCGACTTGTTCGAATATAATCGACTGGCTTTCGGATGGAAGAATTTCTCAGCGTGGTTTCAAAAGGTCATGAATGACATCCTGAAACCATACTTGGGCACCTCTTGCAATGTTTATATTGATGACATAATCGTTTTCTCGAAGACAAAAGAAGATCACAAAAGTCACATTTTTCTAGTTCTCCACGCCTTCATCCTCGCACATCTCAAAGTAAACTTTAAGAAAAGTGCATTCTTCCCAAAAAAGTGGTATTTCTAGGCAGTTCATTTGACGGCTGTACCAAAAGCACAAAGCAGGAATCCGTTGAAAGAAATTCTAAGTTGGTAAAGCCTTACAACGTACATTCCCTTCGTGCCTTCCTAGGCCTTTCTGGACATTTCAGGGCCTCTATAAGAGACTATGCAGTCAAGACACGATGCCTCGCCCGACTGATGCAAAAAGACGTACCATTCCTGTGGAATGACTAGTGTGAAAGTGCCTACCGTGAACTAGTAAGGCTTATATCATCCGACCCTATTCTCCGTATTCCTGAATTCTCTCTACCATTAGTGTTGACCACTGATGCATCGCATTGTGCAACTGGGGCAGTGCTCTATCAGAAACTCTCAAACGAACCTGACCACCAAAGGCATCATGTGGTGGGATACTACAGCTATACATTGAAGCCTGAATAAGTGAGCTACACCACCACCGATAGGGAAGCACTGGCCGTCTTGAAAGCTATTCAGTATTTCCGGACTTACCTAGAAGGAGCGAAATTCACACTTTTCACTGACCATCAGGCATTTACACACCTTCTTGATATGGCACAACCACGAAAACACATTGCAAGGATGGTTAACTACCTGCAACAATTTGACTTGGTCGTTTCGCACCGCCCTGGTCCGCTGCTCACCGATGCAGATGCCTTGTCCAGATTGTTCGTCTCCGAAACAAGCCAACAGCCGGAACAAATAAATTACGTGAAGCTGTGGGAAGGCACAGAAGAAATGAAAGAGATTAATGGAAAGTCCACGTGCCACCGACAATTGTTCCGAAGATCCTTCACCTTTACCACGATACTCCAGGGCCAAGCGGGCATGATGGATTTTGGCGCACATATAACAAGCTACTGAAGCGGTTTACATGGCCAAGCATGAAAGAAGACATTAGCAACTATGTACGGACATGTCACACATGTCAAGTAAACAAAGTGAAGTACAGACAGGCGACAGCCGTCATGATAGTCCCGCAGCATTCGCGAGTCCCCTTTGAAGTCATTCACTTGGATTTCGCAGCGCTAAAGAAAGCGGGTGAAGGTGTCAGGGAAGCCCAGGCGTTTCTACTTTGCACAGATGAATCCACCAGTGTGATTACGGCTAAGGTAGGAAAGGAGACGCCCACAGCGTCATTGCTCTTCTTCAAGCCGAATGTTTTAGACACACGAAGACCATAGTGTGTGACAATGGGCCTGCCTTCCGTAGTGCTAAACTAGCCAAGTGGACTCGAGATCATGGCATGACCATCAAATTTGCTCGCCCTACCACCCCGCCGCAAACAGCTGCGGAGCGTGCCATCCGGGATGTGAAGACATTTATAAGGATGTACCCAAAGTTTACAGGTAGGTGGAAGTGCTGCCTAGAGGCTGCTGTGAGGCACCATAACTGGTTATACACCAGTGGCTTGGGGTGCAGTCCTCTTCCTGCGGATCGCGAACTGGGTATCCTTGGCAAGCCATACATGGTATGCTATACATGTTTTTCATTCTTGCATTTTGTATACATCACTTAATATTCTTATTCTTCTTCAAACCTTTACTATCTGCCTTGTACAACTGCCTATGTAACTGCTACATGGTGTGCCACCTGGGGTATTAATATGCAACTGCAATATAAAGTGTGCACGTAACGACGCTAGGCAGCGCGCTTCTCGCATCGCGTTTAGAGTTACTGTACTATATGGTTCCCACAGGGAGCCAAAGTTGAGCCTCTGCAGTGTTTTCCACGTGGCCGCTCCGTTGCCATTCGCCAAGTGCGGTCACGTGGAACTCCGAAGTGCTGCAGAGAATCAAAACGCAGCCTGGTGATACCAGGCTGCGTTTTGAGGCTGCGGAGATATTCAGTTTTTTAACACGAAAGTGTTTTATGCCGGGGTCCACCAAGACTTCACTGACGTATTTCCGTCACGGAAATACGTCATAGAACATAATACAAAGAAAGAAGCCAGAAGAAAAAGTTCCACAAACATGCAAAATTTGGAAATCGAACCCACGACCTCTCGGTCCGCGACGATAGATCGCCGAGCGTTTAACCCATTGCGCCACAACACATTTGCAGAGAGCTACACAGACGCGCCTTATATATCTAACACTCCTCCGTGTACCCGCGCTCTTGCTCGGCGGTGCCGCCGCCTACGAGCAGAAAAGAGAAGTACTGCATTATGACACTAACGCGCACCGACAGTGAACGCTTCGGTGGTCTCAGCACTACGACGCCTCGATGCCAGCATTCGAAGGGACGCTGGCATCAAGAAGCACTACCAACGCCACCTAGGTGGCGTTCACCGTACTCAGCACAGCGGAGCGTGGCCTCCGCAATTAGCTCTGAAAATGTTTCTGAAGTTGATCGCGGAGGCTGCAATTACGACGCGCTGTACGCGCTGATTTGACTCGGTGACGATTCAGTTACGTGCTTTGTCTTGCGCGTTGTATTAGTGTGTCAGTTACGTGCTTCGTCTTTCGCGTTGTGCTAGCGTGTGCAGCGTAGTGCAGCTTCCATATGCACGACGGTTGCTCATGGTCATCGACGTTGGTAGTCGTGATGGAGGAGACGTGCCACCAGGCGTCAGCGTGGGTGCATCAACGCCTAAGGGCGCTTTAGCCACAAAACACCAATAGACATTATATATCAATGTGCAATAAACATTACACTACTTCTGTGAAGACACGTTTCACTTTCGTGTTCTATACCGATTCCTATAAAAGAGGGATCAACCACATTTTTTTTGTCAGATCCCTTGGTCCATAAACTTTTTTGGTCGAAAGTACGTGCTGACGTCGAATTACTCGATGAATAAACGGATATGCGCAGATTCGCTTTCCCGAACAAGGAAGGTAAGCATGTAGCCGATTGCAATGGTGGCCCAACCAGGTCCAATCACTTATCTGGAAATCAATGATTCGGTGCATACATCACTTCCCTTGCTAATGTATGTGCTGACGCCGATTTGCTCGATGAATAAACGGATATGCGCAGATTGGCTTTCCCGAACAAAAAAAAGGTACATGTAGCCCATTGCAATGTTGGCTCAGCCGAGTCTAATCACTTATCTAGAAAGCACTGATTCCGTGCATACATCACTCCCCGTGCTAATGTACGTGCTGACGCCGATTTGCTCGATGAATAAACGTATATGCGCAGATTGGCTTTCCCGAACAAAAAAAACTACATGTAGCCCATTGCATTGTTGGCTCAGCCGAGTCTAATCACTTATCTGGAAAGCACTGATTCGGTGCATACATCACTCCCCGTGCTAATGTACGTGCTGACGCCGATTTTCTCGATGAATAAACGGATATGCGCAGATTGGCTTTCACGAACAAGAAAGGTAAGCATGTAGCCCATTGCAATGTTGGCTCAGCCGAGTCTAATCACTTATCTGGAAAGCACTGATTCGGTGCATACATCACTCCCCGTGCTAATGTACGTGCTGACGCCGATTTTCTCGATGAATAAACGGATATGCGCAGATTGGCTTTCCCGAACAAAAAAAGGTACATGTAGCCCATTGCAATGTTGGCTCAGCCGAGTCTAATCACTTATCTGGAAAGCACTGATTCGGTGCATACATCACTCCCCGTGCTAATGTACGTGCTGACGCCGATTTTCTCGATGAATAAACGGATATGCGCAGATTGGCTTTCCCGAACAAAAAAAGGTACATGTAGCCCATTGCAATGTTGGCTCAGCCGAGTCTAATCACTTATCTGGAAAGCACTGATTCGGTGCATACATCACTCCCCGTGCTAATGTACGTGCTGACGCCGATTTTCTCGATGAATAAACGGATATGCGCAGATTGGCTTTCACGAACAAGAAAGGTAAGCATGTAGCCCATTGCAATGTTGGCTCAGCCGAGTCTAATCACTTATCTGGAAAGCACTGATTCGGTGCATACATCACTCCCCGTGCTAATGTACGTGCTGACGCCGATTTTCTCGATGAATAAACGGATATGCGCAGATTGGCTTTCCCGAACAAAAAAGGTACATGTAGCCCATTGCAATGTTGGCTCAGCCGAGTCTAATCACTTATCTGGAAAGCACTGATTCGGTGCATACATCACTCCCCGTGCTAATGTACGTGCTGACGCCGATTTTCTCGATGAATAAACGGATATGCGCAGATTGGCTTTCCCGAACAAAAAAGGTACATGTAGCCCATTGCAATGTTGGCTCAGCCGAGTCTAATCACTTATCTGGAAAGCACTGATTCGGTGCATACATCACTCCCCGTGCTAATGTACGTGCTGACGCCGATTTTCTCGATGAATAAACGGATATGCGCAGATTGGCTTTCACGAACAAAAAAGGTACATGTAGCCCATTGCAATGTTGGCTCAGCCGAGTCTAATCACTTATCTGGAAAGCACTGATTCGGTGCATACATCACTCCCCGTGCTAATGTACGTGCTGACGCCGATTTTCTCGATGAATAAACGGATATGCGCAGATTGGCTTTCCCGAACAAAAAAGGTACATGTAGCCCATTGCAATGTTGGCTCAGCCGAGTCTAATCACTTATCTGGAAAGCACTGATTCGGTGCATACATCACTCCCCGTGCTAATGTACGTGCTGACGCCGATTTTCTCGATGAATAAACGGATATGCGCAGATTGGCTTTCCCGAACAAAAAAAGGTACATGTAGCCCATTGCAATGTTGGCTCAGCCGAGTCTAATCACTTATCTGGAAAGCACTGATTCGGTGCATACATCACTCCCCGTGCTAATGTACGTGCTGACGCCGATTTTCTCGATGAATAAACGGATATGCGCAGATTGGCTTTCCCGAACAAAAAAGGTAAGCATGTAGCCCATTGCAATGTTGGCTCAGCCGAGTCTAATCACTTATCTGGAAAGCACTGATTCGGTGCATACATCACTCCCCGTGCTAATGTACGTGCTGACGCCGATTTTCTCGATGAATAAACGGATATGCGCAGATTGGCTTTCCCGAACAAAAAAAGGTACATGTAGCCCATTGCAATGTTGGCTCAGCCGAGTCTAATCACTTATCTGGAAAGCACTGATTCGGTGCATACATCACTCCCCGTGCTAATGTACGTGCTGACGCCGATTTTCTCGATGAATAAACGGATATGCGCAGATTGGCTTTCCCGAACAAAAAAGGTACATGTAGCCCATTGCAATGTTGGCTCAGCCGAGTCTAATCACTTATCTGGAAAGCACTGATTCGGTGCATACATCACTCCCCGTGCTAATGTACGTGCTGACGCCGATTTTCTCGATGAATAAACGGATATGCGCAGATTGGCTTTCCCGAACAAAAAAGGTACATGTAGCCCATTGCAATGTTGGCTCAGCCGAGTCTAATCACTTATCTGGAAAGCACTGATTCGGTGCATACATCACTCCCCGTGCTAATGTACGTGCTGACGCCGATTTTCTCGATGAATAAACGGATATGCGCAGATTGGCTTTCCCGAACAAAAAAGGTACATGTAGCCCATTGCAATGTTGGCTCAGCCGAGTCTAATCACTTATCTGGAAAGCACTGATTCGGTGCATACATCACTCCCCGTGCTAATGTACGTGCTGACGCCGATTTTCTCGATGAATAAACGGATATGCGCAGATTGGCTTTCCCGAACAAAAAAGGTACATGTAGCCCATTGCAATGTTGGCTCAGCCGAGTCTAATCACTTATCTGGAAAGCACTGATTCGGTGCATACATCACGCCCCGTGCTAATGTACGTGCTGACGCCGATTTTCTCGATGAATAAACGGATACGCGCAGATTGGCTTTCCCGAACAAAAAAGGTAAGCCTGTAGCCCATTGCAGTGTGCTGGCTCAGCCGAGTCTAATCACTTATCTGGAAAGCACTGATTCGGTGCATACATCTACTCCCCGTGCTAATGTACGTGCTGACGCCGATTTGTCTCGATGATAAGACGATATGCGCAGATTGGCTTTCCCGAACAAAAAAGGGTAAGCAGTAGCCCATTGCAATGTTGGCTCAGCCGAAGTCTAATCACTTATCTGGAAAGCAACTGATTCGGGTGCATACCTCACTCCCCGTGCTAATGTACGTGCTGACGCCGATTTCTCGATGAATAAACGCGAAGGACGAAGCACGTAACTGACACACTAATACACGCGCAAGACAAAGCACGTAACTGAATCGTCACCGAGTCAAATCATCGCGTACAGCGCGTCGTAATTGCAGCCTCCGCGATCAACTTCAGAAACATTTTCAGAGCTAATTGCGGAGGCCACGCTCCGCTGTGCTGAGTACGGTGAACGCCACCTAGGTGGCGTTGATAGTGCTTCTTGATGCAGCGTCCCTTCGAATGCTGGCATCGAGGCGTCGTAGTGCTGAGACCACCGAAGCGTTCACTGTCGGTGCGCGTTAGTGTCATAATGCAGTACTTCTCTTTTCTGCTCGTAGGCGGCGGCACCGCCCCCGCAAGAGCGCGGGTACACGGAGGAGTGTTAGATATAAAGGCGCGTCTGTGTAGCTCTCTGCAAATGCGTTTGTGGCGCAATGGGTTAAACGCTCGGCGATCTATCGTCGCGGACCGAGAGGTCGTGGGTTCGATTTCCAAATTTGCATGTTTGTCCGCAGATCTCGAGAAAAGGATAGCGCAGATTGGCTTCCCGAACAAAAACGGTAAGTAGCCCTTGCAATGTTGGCTCAGCCGAGTCTAATCACTTATCTGGAAAGCACTGATTCGGTGCATACATCACTCCCGTGCTAATGTACGTGCTGACGCCGATTTTCTCGATGAATAAACGGATACGCGCAGATTGGCTTTCCCGAACAAAAAGGTAAGCCTGTAGCCCATTGCAGTGTTGGCTCAGCCGAGTCTAATCACTTATCTGGAAAGCACTGATTCGGTGCATACATCACTCCCCGTGCTAATGTACGTGCTGACGCCGATTTTCTCGATGAATAAACGGATATGCGCAGATTGGCTTTCCCGAACAAAAAAAGGTACATGTAGCCCATTGCAATGTTGGCTCAGCCGAGTCTAATCACTTATCTGGAAAGCACTGATTCGGTGCATACATCACTCCCCGTGCTAATGTACGTGCTGACGCCGATTTTCTCGATGAATAAACGGATATGCGCAGATTGGCTTTCCCGAACAAAAAAAGGTACATGTAGCCCATTGCAATGTTGGCTCAGCCGAGTCTAATCACTTATCTGGAAAGCACTGATTCGGTGCATACATCACTCCCCGTGCTAATGTACGTGCTGACGCCGATTTTCTCGATGAATAAACGGATATGCGCAGATTGGCTTTCCCGAACAAAAAAGGTACATGTAGCCCATTGCAATGTTGGCTCAGCCGAGTCTAATCACTTATCTGGAAAGCACTGATTCGGTGCATACATCACTCCCCGTGCTAATGTACGTGCTGACGCCGATTTTCTCGATGAATAAACGGATATGCGCAGATTGGCTTTCCCGAACAAAAAAGGTACATGTAGCCCATTGCAATGTTGGCTCAGCCGAGTCTAATCACTTATCTGGAAAGCACTGATTCGGTGCATACATCACTCCCCGTGCTAATGTACGTGCTGACGCCGATTTTCTCGATGAATAAACGGATATGCGCAGATTGGCTTTCCCGAACAAAAAAGGTACATGTAGCCCATTGCAATGTTGGCTCAGCCGAGTCTAATCACTTATCTGGAAAGCACTGATTCGGTGCATACATCACTCCCCGTGCTAATGTACGTGCTGACGCCGATTTTCTCGATGAATAAACGGATATGCGCAGATTGGCTTTCCCGAACAAAAAAAGGTACATGTAGCCCATTGCAATGTTGGCTCAGCCGAGTCTAATCACTTATCTGGAAAGCACTGATTCGGTGCATACATCACTCCCCGTGCTAATGTACGTGCTGACGCCGATTTTCTCGATGAATAAACGGATATGCGCAGATTGGCTTTCCCGAACAAAAAAGGTACATGTAGCCCATTGCAATGTTGGCTCAGCCGAGTCTAATCACTTATCTGGAAAGCACTGATTCGGTGCATACATCACTCCCCGTGCTAATGTACGTGCTGACGCCGATTTTCTCGATGAATAAACGGATATGCGCAGATTGGCTTTCCCGAACAAAAAAGGTACATGTAGCCCATTGCAATGTTGGCTCAGCCGAGTCTAATCACTTATCTGGAAAGCACTGATTCGGTGCATACATCACTCCCCGTGCTAATGTACGTGCTGACGCCGATTTTCTCGATGAATAAACGGATATGCGCAGATTGGCTTTCCCGAACAAAAAAGGTACATGTAGCCCATTGCAATGTTGGCTCAGCCGAGTCTAATCACTTATCTGGAAAGCACTGATTCGGTGCATACATCACTCCCCGTGCTAATGTACGTGCTGACGCCGATTTTCTCGATGAATAAACGGATATGCGCAGATTGGCTTTCCCGAACAAAAAAAGGTACATGTAGCCCATTGCAATGTTGGCTCAGCCGAGTCTAATCACTTATCTGGAAAGCACTGATTCGGTGCATACATCACTCCCCGTGCTAATGTACGTGCTGACGCCGATTTTCTCGATGAATAAACGGATATGCGCAGATTGGCTTTCCCGAACAAAAAAGGTACATGTAGCCCATTGCAATGTTGGCTCAGCCGAGTCTAATCACTTATCTGGAAAGCACTGATTCGGTGCATACATCACTCCCCGTGCTAATGTACGTGCTGACGCCGATTTTCTCGATGAATAAACGGATATGCGCAGATTGGCTTTCCCGAACAAAAAAGGTACATGTAGCCCATTGCAATGTTGGCTCAGCCGAGTCTAATCACTTATCTGGAAAGCACTGATTCGGTGCATACATCACTCCCCGTGCTAATGTACGTGCTGACGCCGATTTTCTCGATGAATAAACGGATATGCGCAGATTGGCTTTCCCGAACAAAAAAGGTACATGTAGCCCATTGCAATGTTGGCTCAGCCGAGTCTAATCACTTATCTGGAAAGCACTGATTCGGTGCATACATCACTCCCCGTGCTAATGTACGTGCTGACGCCGATTTTCTCGATGAATAAACGGATATGCGCAGATTGGCTTTCCCGAACAAAAAAGGTACATGTAGCCCATTGCAATGTTGGCTCAGCCGAGTCTAATCACTTATCTGGAAAGCACTGATTCGGTGCATACATCACTCCCCGTGCTAATGTACGTGCTGACGCCGATTTTCTCGATGAATAAACGGATATGCGCAGATTGGCTTTCCCGAACAAAAAAGGTACATGTAGCCCATTGCAATGTTGGCTCAGCCGAGTCTAATCACTTATCTGGAAAGCACTGATTCGGTGCATACATCACTCCCCGTGCTAATGTACGTGCTGACGCCGATTTTCTCGATGAATAAACGGATATGCGCAGATTGGCTTTCCCGAACAAAAAAGGTACATGTAGCCCATTGCAATGTTGGCTCAGCCGAGTCTAATCACTTATCTGGAAAGCACTGATTCGGTGCATACATCACTCCCCGTGCTAATGTACGTGCTGACGCCGATTTTCTCGATGAATAAACGGATATGCGCAGATTGGCTTTCCCGAACAAAAAAGGTACATGTAGCCCATTGCAATGTTGGCTCAGCCGAGTCTAATCACTTATCTGGAAAGCACTGATTCGGTGCATACATCACTCCCCGTGCTAATGTACGTGCTGACGCCGATTTTCTCGATGAATAAACGGATATGCGCAGATTGGCTTTCCCGAACAAAAAAGGTACATGTAGCCCATTGCAATGTTGGCTCAGCCGAGTCTAATCACTTATCTGGAAAGCACTGATTCGGTGCATACATCACTCCCCGTGCTAATGTACGTGCTGACGCCGATTTTCTCGATGAATAAACGGATATGCGCAGATTGGCTTTCCCGAACAAAAAAGGTACATGTAGCCCATTGCAATGTTGGCTCAGCCGAGTCTAATCACTTATCTGGAAAGCACTGATTCGGTGCATACATCACTCCCCGTGCTAATGTACGTGCTGACGCCGATTTTCTCGATGAATAAACGGATATGCGCAGATTGGCTTTCCCGAACAAAAAAGGTACATGTAGCCCATTGCAATGTTGGCTCAGCCGAGTCTAATCACTTATCTGGAAAGCACTGATTCGGTGCATACATCACTCCCCGTGCTAATGTACGTGCTGACGCCGATTTTCTCGATGAATAAACGGATATGCGCAGATTGGCTTTCCCGAACAAAAAAGGTACATGTAGCCCATTGCAATGTTGGCTCAGCCGAGTCTAATCACTTATCTGGAAAGCACTGATTCGGTGCATACATCACTCCCCGTGCTAATGTACGTGCTGACGCCGATTTTCTCGATGAATAAACGGATATGCGCAGATTGGCTTTCCCGAACAAAAAAGGTACATGTAGCCCATTGCAATGTTGGCTCAGCCGAGTCTAATCACTTATCTGGAAAGCACTGATTCGGTGCATACATCACTCCCCGTGCTAATGTACGTGCTGACGCCGATTTTCTCGATGAATAAACGGATATGCGCAGATTGGCTTTCCCGAACAAAAAAGGTACATGTAGCCCATTGCAATGTTGGCTCAGCCGAGTCTAATCACTTATCTGGAAAGCACTGATTCGGTGCATACATCACTCCCCGTGCTAATGTACGTGCTGACGCCGATTTTCTCGATGAATAAACGGATATGCGCAGATTGGCTTTCCCGAACAAAAAAGGTACATGTAGCCCATTGCAATGTTGGCTCAGCCGAGTCTAATCACTTATCTGGAAAGCACTGATTCGGTGCATACATCACTCCCCGTGCTAATGTACGTGCTGACGCCGATTTTCTCGATGAATAAACGGATATGCGCAGATTGGCTTTCCCGAACAAAAAAAGGTACATGTAGCCCATTGCAATGTTGGCTCAGCCGAGTCTAATCACTTATCTGGAAAGCACTGATTCGGTGCATACATCACTCCCCGTGCTAATGTACGTGCTGACGCCGATTTTCTCGATGAATAAACGGATATGCGCAGATTGGCTTTCCCGAACAAAAAAAGGTACATGTAGCCCATTGCAATGTTGGCTCAGCCGAGTCTAATCACTTATCTGGAAAGCACTGATTCGGTGCATACATCACTCCCCGTGCTAATGTACGTGCTGACGCCGATTTTCTCGATGAATAAACGGATATGCGCAGATTGGCTTTCCCGAACAAAAAAGGTACATGTAGCCCATTGCAATGTTGGCTCAGCCGAGTCTAATCACTTATCTGGAAAGCACTGATTCGGTGCATACATCACTCCCCGTGCTAATGTACGTGCTGACGCCGATTTGCTCGATGAATAAACGGGTATGCGCATATTGGCTCAGACAGGCTTAGTCGTGTCTCACGAAGGCCGTGCCGCGGCCGCAACATAAGCAAGTAAACATGCATTATTCGTATGTGTGGGGTGCTCTTTTTATATAAGCTACGTGCATACCGGACCATTCTGTTCGAAATAATATAGATAGAAGAAAACGTTTCGCACATCATTCATTAATTACGCATCCTTTTAAAACAAAGGAATAATTTGGAAAAACATTCATTTGGTACATATATAAATAGAATACTTTTGGATTGCTATTGCAATAAGAGGCTGCGAAATACGTGAGAGTTATCTTTGTAATTGTCAGACCTGATTATCAATAGGAAATAATGTACCAATAAAGTTCAGTGTTGCCATAATATTCTGATGCGCATTGCTGGAGTGAGAAAGTGAGTTCTTGCTAATGCTGCCAAAGGGATTGTGCGAAACACTCACCACATTAGCAATCAAAAAACTAAAAGCAGATTTGAAAATGTGAGCGCAAACTCTGTAAATGGTGAAAGTTTCGTTGAACTGTTAGGAATATTGAAAGAGAAGATTTGGCGAGTAGCATCTTTCTAATGCTTCGCCACTGTGTTGTAAAGCACTATTATATTGTGAAAGCTACCGATGGGAAGGCAACCATTGCTTCATCATTGTCATTGAGCTTATGTGTGGTACATCGAGTTTCGGCCACTTGTATGTAACTTTTGGCTAATACACTGCGTTCTGAAAGACAATTTTTAGCAACTTCCCTAACTCCTAAATCGCTAAAATTTCGCCTACTTTTCATTTATGTCGCAAAAGAAGGTCGCTGGTCACTAAATAGAGAGAGAGAGAAAAGACTTTATTCGAGGTCAGACTAAGACCTATAGATATTCCTCCGCCAGGAGGACCATGGCCAGCTGGTCGGCGAAGGTCGCCGACGCCAACCACACCCGCCAGTGGGGAGGTGGGGGGTTAGGGTAGTGAGGGGATTGTAGGGCTGCGGGGCAAGAGAAAAGGATGTGCTCTACATTTGCGTACGTAGAGGGGCAGTTGGGACATGAGGGGTCTGAGCGGTAACGATAAAGGTATAGGCGTGCTGGAGTGATCAAGGTGTTGAGCTGGATGGCCCTGAGGGTGCGTACTTGGGCAGTGGAGAGACGAGGGTGTGGTGGCGGAAGCGTCTGCAATGAATGCCGGAGGTGTTTGTAGTGCTGCTTCAGAGTTTTCTTATAAAAGTGTGCCTCGTCCGCTATGGGCGGGCAAGGCCAGGGGATCGTCGGCGCCCGGCTATTAATCTCGCGGGCAAGCTCATGAGCGAGCTTATTGCCGATAATCCCCGCATGACCTGGCACCCACACCACAGTGACCAAAGCAGGGGAGAGAAGGGAGAGAGCGTCAGAAAGGTCGTCATGAAGATTATCGGGAAGTCTGTTGTCGCGAAGAGCCCTGATTGCCGCCATGGAGTCCGAGCAAATGCGATACCGAGGAGAGGGAGGAAGAAGGGTTAGTTCGTGCGTTGCGTGAACGATCGCGGCCAATTCAAGGGATAGAGAAGAAGTAGGAAGTGAGAAGGGGCCAGCGGTGGAAGTGATGGGAATGCCAAGGGGGGTCGGCATTGTCACACAAGCAGTGGAGCCATGAGTTTGGTAATACGCTGCGTCGACGTAGCATGTGACAGTGTCCGGTGGAAAAGGGTCGTGGAAGTGAGCGCGGGCTTGTCGACGTCCCTCATGAAGATGTGGGGTCATATTAGAGGGAATAGGGGCACAGCGGAGATTGCTGGGAAGAGGTCGTTGAGGAGTGTACAGAGGAAAGTCAATGGGCCGGATGCCAGCCCGCTGCAGTAGCCAATGACCCTGCGCAGAGCTGGATAGGCGGCCAAGTTGTCGATCCCTATGGAGGCACAAGAGCTCTGCAAGGGGAAGAAATAAGCCTGTTGCGTAGAGTTTGGCTGTGGATGCGTGTGTCGGAACATGTAGGGCAGCTTTATAGAGAGTGTTTAAAGCCGATTGAATGCGATGCATTTGCGTCTGCGTAAGTGTGCAGTATGGCAGGGAATAAAGGATTTTGTTCAAGGCAAAAGCTGTTACAAGTTGATTGGCTCTGCATTCGTCGAGACCGCCGCGCCGCCTGACCACTCGTCGGACTGAGTGAGTTACTTGGTGGCAGGTGGTGATCGTGGACTGTATTGCGCGGCTGAAAGAGTGGTCTTGGAGGGGAAAGCCTAAAACCCGGCAGGATGACGTGCGGGGGATGGGAGTACCGGCGAGAGTGAGATTAAGGAGGGGGTTTACAGACCGTTGGTACTTTGTAGCGGAAAGGAGCAGCAGCTCAGATTTCTCTGGAGCTGCTTGCATACCAGAGCGGGAAAGGAATTCGGAAATGAGGTTGAGGCCGGATTGTAATGTGAATTCCACCTCCCCCGGTGAGCCGTGAGTACACCAAAAGGTTATATCATCAGCATAGAGAATTGACTGTAGGTGCGGAATCTCCGACAAGGATTTTGCGAGAGGGGCTAGCCCGAGATTAAAGAGGGTTGGAGAGAGCACAGCACCTTGAGGTGTTCCGCGGGTGAGCGCGATGGGCGGGGACAACGTGGTCCCGAGTCGGAACTGAGCTTGTCGAGAGCGGAGAAAAGAAGAAACGTAACAGTAGAGTCGGGATCCACAGCCGGTGTCTTCGAGGGGGGAGAGGATAGCGTCATGAAGTAAGGTATCGAAGGCCTTGCGCACGTCCACAGTGACAAGTGCGTGAACTTGACACCTCGAAGGTTGAAAGAAAGTTTCCTGAAGAAGGAGAAAGAGGTCTTGAGTAGACATGTAGGGGCGGAAACCAATCTGATTGTGCGGAAGGAAGTGAGTATCGTCGAGAAGATCCGTAAGACGTGCGAGTACCATGCGTTCCATGGTTTTCCCGACACAGGAAGTAAGTGAAATGGGTCGCAGGTTGGAGAGTATGGCGGGCTTGCCGGGCTTTGGTATTAGAGTAATGATGGAAGAGGTCCATTCATCGGGAAGAGTGCCGTTGGCCCAGTGTTCATTTATTTTGTTTAAAAGAAATTCTTTATCCGAATCAGGCATGTTCTTCAACAGAGAGTAAGTGATGTGGTCCGCACCCGGAGTGGTACCAGTTTTGTTTTGAGCCAAAGCTCGTTCTAGGTCCGGCAGAGTGAAGGGGCTGTCCAAACCGCTATTGGAAGGCCCTGTGTACTCAGGGTACAGGGAAGGAAGTGGAGGAGGGATGTATATATCCGTGACCTGTTGAAGGAGGGAAGTAGCACCATGCTCGGAGAGATGCTTTTGGATTGTGGGGAGAGGAGCAGGTTGAGGGCCAAGGAGGGACCGGAGGATCAACCAGGCTGATTTAGTGTGGAGGGAAGAGTTGATAGAATCGCATATGCGATTCCAATTTGTTGTCTCAAGGATGGAGCAGTGAGTTAGTATGTCAGTGTTGAGTATGTCTAATGTATGTCTAAGCTGGATGTTGTTAGGTTGGGTGCGGATGCGACTAAGGAGGCGTTTACGGCGTCTCCAGAGACGCATGAGGTGTGGGTCAGCGTGGTCCGACGGGGGGTTAGCTTCTGTAGTGGTGGTGGTCTGCGACCGCGTTCGCCGTAGCGAGTCCACCCACACATCATAGTTGGGAGTTGACTCCTGGACTCGCAGGCGACGAAAGAGGTGCCAGTTGGTCTGGGTGATGCGTTTTTTGGGTTTGTGAGTGAGTGTCAGTTTAATTTCAATTATGTGATGGTCGGATAGGAGGGTGTCCGGAAGGACTTGCCAAGTCTCTGGAGGATTGTGGCCATGGTGAAAGGTGAGGTCAGGCGTTGTATGACGTTGTTTTGCGTTTCCGTCTCGTGTGGGTGTGTCTGGTGTATTGATGAGTGTATATGAGTGCTGCATAGTGTGTGCGTGAAGAAGGCGGCCAGGGCGCAGAGTGTTTGGGTAACCCCAGATGGTATTTGGGGCATTGAAGTCTCCGCCAAGAATAATGTCACGGTGTTTTGGAAAGGATCGAAGAAAATGAAAGAGAGGAGAGAGAATTGTGGTAGAATTTGGGGGATTATAGACGTTCACAAGTCTGAGAGATGGGTTCGGGGGGTCTGGGTAATACGAAATGGCTGTTACATATGGAAGTAACGTGGATGGAACATCTTCCACTTCATAAGCGATATCCCGGCGAATATAAATGGAAGACAGCGTCGCGGCGGGGTCGGCGTGCAGAGCTCGGTAGCCTGGGATGTTTTTGGTATGCCTTGTTTCTTGTAGTAGGATAAAGTGAGGTAGCGTGGTTTGCGTAAGGAGCCATTGCTGTAAGGGGGTGCGGTTTGTGGAGAGGCTACGGCAGTTCCACTGAATTATTGTGATCGCCATGATGCTTGTTATTGGAAGGGTTGGGTGGAGCGAGAAGGGTGGCGGGCTTAATTTTGGGGGCTAGGCCTACTGACGCAGCGGGTATGGGGTGGGTGCGCTTGAAGGGGTGGTTCTTGTCTTCCATAGGGCCTGGGGCGTCATTAAATGCTTTGTTTATGGTGGAGTTCAGATTGTCAAGGGACTGTGTGAGGTTTGAAATGAGCGTCTCGAGGTTGGAAGTACGTTGGTCTTGTGCCTCGATACGTTTTTGTTGCATCTCAACGAGGGATGTCAGTGCGGTTACGCGAGAGGTAAGCTCCGTCAGCCCCAGCTCCAGCTGTTCAACGCGGCAGGGAGAGGGGGAGGTTGTGGGTGCGGGTGCGGGAGTCGTCGGCGACCTTACCTGGTGTACAGGTTTCTGCAGGGGTGAATCTTGCTTCACCGGAGCAGGCGTGTGGTATTCCGCAGGCTTCGGTTGTGCACTCGGTGCTGGTTGAATCACAGGGGTTGGTGACACCTGGGTCAGACGCGGGTGCTGGCCCCCCCACTGGGCATGTGTAGGCAGTAGGCTTGACGAGGCGCGCACCTTGGGTATAGATGAGGGACTGGAGGGTTTTACTGGGGGTTGTGACGTGTTCAGACTCTTCCACTGCTGTCTGTGTAGGAGGCGCTGCTTCTTGGCCGCGTTGGCGCAGGCTTCATCCCGTTGCATCCGAACTGGGCATATTTCTGCAAAGGGAGTGTGATGGTCTTGACAATGAAGACACCATGGTGAGCAGGAATGTGGTTCATCAGGCTGGCTGATGAGTGTGGAACAAGTGGGGCACAGGCGCTGGTTTCCGGGGCAGGCACACGTGCGATGTTCATATTGCAGGCAGATAGTGCAATGATGGGCCCGGGGCTTATGGGGACGGCAGCGGAATTCGAGTCGTTGGTAGTACACGGAAAATGGAACGTGCATGCCATGCGAAAGTGATCAGGGCGGAGTTCGTATTTCCCATGCGGCGGGCCAGTAGGATGTCGGCTTGATAGCTGTCTAAATCACGCAGAAGTTCTTCTTGGGTAGCGTCAGGGGCAATTCCGTGGATAACCCCGCGGCACGAGTTGGTTGGAGCTGCGAGGTATGGAGCTACGGCATATATGCGGCCAGCGAGCACGATGCTCTCAACGCTGAGAAGGCGGCTGGCGAGTTCGATGTGGTGGGTCTTGAGTATGGCGAGGCGGTTGCGATTGCGTAGATGGACTGAAACGTCGGCACAAGTATGCGCCGGGAGCTTTGCTGCTCATATGAAAGCTGGGAGAATGTCCAGCAGCTGGGCGGAGGTGGCGGAAGGTAACGCTGGCAGGTGGACACAAACCGCATGGAGGTCAAAACTTGGGCGGGCAGCAAGTCGAGGCTTTCGGACATTTCCGGGCGTTGTCCATTCTCCTTCAGGCTCATCCAACTCGATAGGGGTTGGAGTGGAAGTGGGATCTGACGTCGGCGTCTCGTCAGCCATGCCGGCACGCAGCAGTGGTGGGGTAGGGCTAGCGAGGCGGTCACCGCTTCAAAACTTGAAGTGGCCGAAGACGACGATCCGTGGGAAAAACCACTAAATAGAAAACTTTGTCGCTAAACGGACTTGAAAGTCGCTAAATCTAGCGACAAAATCAATCAAATGGCAACATTGGTTTCAGACCGGTGAATTACAAAAAGCAAAGCTGATCTTGTGTATTCAAAGACGGTTAGATTAGGCGGCCCCAACAAACACGGGATGATGCAACTTGCAAGCGACAGCAGGTGGAACCTGTTTCGTACTGCCTGGCGGCAGCCTTCTCTGCAATGCAGGCATGCATGACACGTCCTACAGGTGACTCGCACCACGAAGAACCGCAACCCTTCTGCGTAGTGCAGCCGACCGAGCGTTATCTGCTACAGCGCGTGCCGGCAAGGCCCGAAAGACAATCTTAGGTACCCTATAGCAGAGGATATGTAATAAAAAAATTACACTAATACGGGTGCAATTCTGAAAGAACACTCAGCCGCAGCTGTTGGTTTGTTGCATATGTGTCAGTGTGCAGCTGCCTCTGCCCGCTTTCAAAAGCGGGGGGGCCAAATGGCCTACTTCGCACCCCCCCCCCCCTCTCCTCACAGGGAGGGGAGAAATCAAGGGCCCCACCCCCGTAGATACGCCTATGCACTTATGTTTAGATTACGGTCAACAGAAATGGCCTTTGATAATGGCGGTGCATAACATTTTTTTTTCAGCATCATTAGTTTGTTCAGTTCCGCAAGGGCAGCCAAGCCACCGAATCTATGGCGCACTGGGCACGAGGTCATGGGTACGACTCCTTATCATGGCGATCGTATTCGCACTATAACGGAACGCAAAAAAAAAAGCAAGCATACGAAATCACTGGTATTTAATCTAAGCATGGCGCTTTTACAAGTGTACACGTGTATTCGCGTGTTTAGATTAAATGCGGTCAGTCAAAAGTCTGTAATTTAAAAATATTTCTCCCCCTCCCTCTCCCTCTTGTCCCTCCTGCATTTCGCGAATTTTAGGCACAAATGCGCCGTGTAGGCTTTCACAATGTCCAAGGATATGTGGAAGACTGTGCCGCCACCTCTCCCTGCAGATGCCAAGTAATCGTCCCGAAGTGTCGCCTCCAAGATTGTCGGCGTAACGGGCACCTGTGTCTCATCGAAAATCTTGGAGGTCATGTCGCACGCCGGTAATATCAGGTGTGTCGAAGGCAGCGCTACTGTAAAGCGTTTCCTATGTAAATGAGCTGAAGTGCACGGATTTAGTAGAGCCCGAATTGAAATACGGCGCGTGATTGCCTTCAGTACGTGCACATAATCTCCGAGGATTCCGCTGCGGTACCGAACGGGAACTGCAAGGCGCTCAATTGGTCTCTACCAACGCCGACAGAGGGCGCACGTCTTCTTCGCATTTTAGAGATTCTGTATATGGCTTCCAAAGGGTTGGTAGCATCTACAGTAAACTCTAATTTAGTGTCTGACAAAACGAGCAACGTACGGCGCGTTCTTTGAAGCTTGCGCAACTGTTTTGCGTGAGCGAAGAAAATTACGAGCAAGCTTTAACTCGTGGTATACACCGATAGCACTATTCAAATACACGCGGAACGCCGGATTGCTTTCATTAGTCAACCGACTTGCCTTCATTAGGCTGGACTGATTATGAATGAATTCTGCGCATTACACTCGCAACTACTCGCAACAGTCGTACGCAGACAGCGAGCGGGTGTAGGGAGGTTGCCTAACTACAATATTGGTCTTTATTTCTATAAAAGATTTGCTGAGTTCTAAATTTGACGATTCAATTTCCTACTAATTTTGTTACTATTTTTATTTAAACATTTGGAACGTATATCTGAACTCCACTCTAACAGTCGCTGGAATTTTACCTGCGAAGATGTTGATTAAAGGCAATCGGAAAAGAACGCGAGCTGGGAACGTTATTGAGAGCAAACGGACGACGCCCGATGCGCTGACTTCCAACTAAATTTTATTGCGCAGTGACGGAAGATAACGGCAAAGAAATACGGCGCAGAAGCAATCACACACAAGCACACGCACACATACGCAAAGAACGAAATATGATTACATATCCGTGACTAGGGGACCTGTGCAGGGCTTCTTCCATCCGCGAAAGAGGGTGCTGGGGGAGGCGGTGGAGGGGGTAATTATGTAGATACGCGACCTCGATCTGTCAACGTTTTTTTTTTTTAAGATTTTAACGTTTCTTTATAACGTCTTAATAGTCTTCTGTTTATTTTTTCAGATGCCGCAAGTTTCTTTCGTTCGGCTGAGCCAATGATGAGTGAACGCATTTCTGCGTTACACATCTATTTCAATCAGGAATGGTGCGAGAGAAAGTTATTCGTGCTAATATCGATATATCATGACCTTGCTTACTATTTCTTTCAAAGTGGCTCTTTGCTGGTAACCTTTTCCTTCGCTAATATAAAAGCCTATTTCACTATTTGACTAGTTTAAGCCAATCGGCAGGTTAGCTGGCGCAGGCTTCCGCCGGTGCGGCGAAGTGATTTCTTCATTTTAGGAAGCAACTATGCAGAGTAATTCGCTTGTTCAGCCGCCGGTCACTGCGTTCACTGTATCCCAGCCCCGATTTGGATTGACTCGTAACGCCTTTCCTCACACCAGAAATTGCCTCGAGTTTATGATATATTTGAGGCCAGGCCATCAATTTGCAGGATATTCATTAAAATTGTCACACACACACACACACACACACACACACACACAAGGACGTGAACGGACCTCGGTTGCTCGCTTCTTGTATATGGATGGTCCATTTGGTGGCGACGGCCCGGCCCGCGTCCTCGTCACAGACGAATTCATGAATATTGGGCTCATTGGGCCTCAGTAGAGAGGGAGAGAGTTAGTCTTAACTGAAGATGTCAAACCTGTTATGTGCAGCGCTTGCTACTTCAGATGAGATGTCTGAGATGACACGAACAGGAAAAGAATACGAGAACTATGCGGAGAAAAAAAAAAGTGAAAACCTTTCTTCTTGCTATGTCGGGCACAGATCCTCTGATTTGCATGTCTGGTTGCTGATATTGCGTCTGGTTCTGCTTTACGCATGCCCTTACAATAGTATGTAGAGGTCCAACGAGCTTTCCGTAGTAATGACCTGGAAAAGAACATCATGCGCGTTGAATAATCATAACACTGTGGCGCACGTGTCGCTACAAGGAAAAACGTTTAGTGACAACATACTCTTTTATTAACGTGCTGTCCCCAAATGTTTTAGGTGCGATATGTGCTCAGCGAAGAATACATAGTATAGTAAACAAACAGTTGCGCCGACTTACCATGTCGCAGATCTTAATCTCCGCAATGCACGTAACAGTGATTCAAATAAATTATTGCGAAGTTTTCCTCGCTACACATTCAACTTCCTTTCACAGCCGTTGCCTTAAAGCATGATAGATAGCATCAATAAGCGTGCGTAACAATGAAATTTATTAGGAATGAGGGTATGGTGGGGAATGGTCGCCCTGTTCATAGTGACGCAGCATCTCGTGCGCTGTCCGGAGAGCCTGGCGACTGACGTCCGCATGTTTAGAAGGGCTGTCGCAGAACCAATGGCCGAGCGATGGCCAGTGGATCGAGGGCTTTCGCGGGCAGGACGAGAAACCAGTTCCTGCCTCCTCCTCCTCCTCCTCCTCCTCCTCCTCCACGGCGACGCTGGCCGCGATAGTCGCCATCGTCGTGGCCAGGGATGACGACCCGACGACGGGTCGATGAGACGACCGTGGTCGAGGGCCGGTCCCTGTCATCTTCGTCGTCGTCGTCCATCATATCGCCGCCTCCTCCTCGGCCACGCGTGGTCCGCTCTTCGTGCGTGATCGTCTCCTGGCGCTCACGCGGTGCCAAGGACTGCAGCGGCTCCAGCATCAAGGACCAGCAACCATCACTACCAAGGACCACCAGCAGCAGCAGCATCACCACGACGACAGCTGGCAGGGAATGGAGCCCCGCCCACGCCACCACTGTGCGGTTTCTGCCGGCGGGCGAAAAAAAGGAAATGTGCATTACATAACCTGCGTATTCAGAAAGGTGCCTTGACTCGAAGCGCATGCTTGACTTGGTCAAAACAACACCTGACCTCTACGCGCTGAAGGAAAAGCAATGAGCGTCTTGGGCACATTCATGACAGGCGTCATCTACGTCAAATCAAGCATGGGCTTCAAGTGAAGATACATTTTTGAATACGGGGATAAGAATATACGCGTATCTTGACTCTACTTAAAGGGAGTATCTTGTGAAACACGCAGCGCGCGAATGCATAGCTTGCGCATATGACCTCGAGGCGATGTCCCCGAACACGTGGGACATTTACAGGTACGTATAGGTTGGTCCACATGCATCGCCATTTCCTGCTCTCCATGGCCGCGCTAGAGGCCTAAAGGGAATGTGAGCCATTGGCCTCGCTGACTGGAGCACACGTTTTCCATAAGCCCTGCGAGATCGCTGATAGCGCAGGTGACACACGTAATTAATCTTAGAGGCGGTAGTTCTCCAAGTTCTCGTCCTTGCCAGTTTGGGGTGAACTGACCCGACGTTGCCGAAAGTAACAAATGACTTGCACTTGTCTCCCCTACGCAGTTCTGCTGCGAGTTCGCTTCGCTGAAATCAATAAATGAATCAATTATTCAATCTTATTTGAAAAATAAAGAAAAAACATTGGTTCGTTTCGATCAGGAGAACATTCGTTACAGTGCCCTGAAAAAAAATTCACCGATGATTACGATACTCCCTAATGCCAAATTTGAGCGCAGCTTTTTAGGTGTTTTGAATTCGCGATACATTCAGGCAAATAATTTTAATCTGAACGGCAGGGTCCGCTCGGCGGCGGCGCTGAGCCTCTGCTCGCGCACATCGTTTAGCAGCACCTGCAGGTGAAGCCCTTCCACCGGTTGCGTCGCTCATTGTCCAGAAAACAAATTCTCTAGCGGCGGCGGCGCAGGCTAAGTAGCGCACGCGCAGTGGGTCGGACGCCAACGCCAGCGCTTTGTTTCTATATATGACATCGGTGGACGCATTCGCCGCGTGACTCAGTAATGACGTCATCGGCGCGAAGCACATCTCGAGCGGCACTCCGCTTTCTTTCTTCACCTTTTCGCCATACGATCCTCTTCCGCTCTCCTCTCGTGATGTTTTCGCTATCGCCATCTTCCATCCCCCGCTGCGCTCCGCGTTCGCTCTTTCATCCTTCGCTGCGCTTGTTCACTCGGTTACGCCGAGGGAAGCCGACGCTCAACGCCGGAACAGGCGCCTAATTAAGAGCTGCGTTGTAAAATGTATGTTAAGAAGTCGTCGTTGCTTCTATAACTGAAGACAAGATGTGCCCGATTTACTGCGTTCTCAGCTTTCCGTTCGTCCAAGCCGTTATTCAGCGCTCGTTCGCGATTGTCTCAAGAAAAAAAAAACGCTTAACCTTGCACTCGGCCGCGCAACGCTTGAAACAGCGAAGCTGGGCGATCGTAGCCCAGCATTTTCCTGAAGTGCGCGCGAACTTTTCATCTTATTACTCATGATTATGATAATTTATTTTCGCGCGTCTCGGACTTACGGCTGTCACTGCGGGTTGCATAACGCATTAAATGAAGCTCCTTGATTCCTTTATTACTAATGTTTTGAAGCTGTCATACATGCCTGGTACCACTACCACGAAATCTCAAACAACCTTCGGTGGCACAAAAGCTGCGCAATATATACGAAAGAAAACGAATCTCATGTCTCAGACTTGAAATAAGATTATGGAGCAATATATAGTTCCATTTCTATGTATTGATTTAAATAACATGCAGAGAAATTACTCATTAGTTGCTTTTACAACTTCGTAAGGTGACCCCACAGCTATCGTTAACAGAGGAGATGACCTAAACAGTTTTCAATTTCTTGAAAGAGAACAATTAAGCAGATCGTAATTCATAGTAGTAAAAAAACATAAACGCCACACCCGTTTCTCTCGTCTTTAAATGCGAGTTAATGCGAATACATGAAATAAGGAATAGACAATAACTAATAAAAAGGGAGCTTGAACACTTACGCACTGGACATCTTCGGGCGTGCGTCAATGGCAGCACGTCTGCCACAGCACCATGACTGCTGACATTAAGCCGCTCTATAATGTGGCGTGCCTTGCGTCGTTCTTTTCTTATATACTTCCACGTCTACCTGGTGCACCGATGTCGAGAGTGATTAATTTAAAGAACAGCTCATCCAGGCGGCCACGCTTGGCTGACGGTCGAAGCAAGTCGCCCACTCGATGGGCCTCGCTGATTTTCGAGCACGCGCTTCGATGCTCTCCCTGAAGCATGATACGTCCTACCGCCGGCGTAGGCAAGTAATCGCGTACAGCTATAGGTCTGTTGCTACATGGTTGCTAGCAGCAAGGAGACAATCGCACGGAGTCCTTGAGTTTGTGTCGTTGGCTCTGGCGTGACACGAGCCTGGTGATTGTCGTGCGAAACGCAGGGGACGACGAATTAAGCTCCTGCTGTCCCCGAAGAGAGCGTGATGCAGTCGGTGCGCCCTTGCCTGACATTGAAGCCGCATACGCGGTTATTGAGACGTCTTTTTGGCACAATCGTTAGCCCGACGTTATTCTCGAAACCTCTCAATTTCGCGGTTATTCTCTGTACTCCCAAAAGTGTGGCAGTTTCGCCCGAAGGGCGCCGCACTGAGAGCGATAGCAAGGTTTAGTGTTGCGCTAGAACCCCTAGGACGGTGTTCTAACTTATATGCGGGTGTGACATCTAGGCGTGACGCAGTACGCAAGGCAACTCCTGCTGGGAAGTAGGCAGCTTCTTCCTCAGGAGTACGCACTACTCGTGGTCTTCCCATAGTTGTAGCTGGGATGGAATGTGCGGAACCACTAATGCAAAGCTCCGTATATGCAACCAACGCTATCGCGAACTCCTCTCACGCCCCACTCCTCCGTTGACCTACTTTTTTCCTACACCGCCATTGGTTGGCGTGCCTCACGCTCTCCCCTTTCAACGCGAGTATTGGATGGCGCGACTTACGTCAGCCCCCTCCCCGTTTTCCTTTTAATCGGCACCCTCTCACAGCATTCTCACATGGGATAAAGTGGTCACTCCAACCCCTTTCCTCCTGTTGGGCTCTTCTTTCCTCTCCTCTCCCGCTAGGTCACGTTGCCCATTTTAGCGAACTCCGACAACAACGGCACAGGGTCCGCATAAACAGCTTCGCTGTAAAAGAACCAGAAAGCTCGCCTTCGTGCATAGCCTTCGTGCACAGCCTTCGCCGCAAGCGTTTCCGGGTAAAGATTACGGTTGCATAAGTTGCACTTGCCGGGAAGCGTGAGAAGCAATCAGAGACCTTTTTAACACGAAAGTGTTTTATGCCGGGGTCCACCAAGACTTCACTGACGTATTTCCGTCACGGAAATACGTCAGCTTACAATGTACACGAACATAATACAAAGAAAGAAACCAGAAGAAAAAGTTCCACAAACATGCAAAATTTGGAAATCGAACCCACGACCTCTCGGTCCGCGACGATAGATCGCCAAGCGTTTAACCCATTGCGCCACAAACGCATTTGCCGAGAGCTACACAGACGCGCCTTATATATCTAACACTCCTCCGTGTACCCGCGCTCTTGCTCGGGGCGGTGCCGCCGCCTACGAGCAGAAAAGAGAAGTACTGCATTATGACACTAACGCGCACCGACAGTGAACGCTTCGGTGGTCTCAGCACTACGACGCCTCGATGCCAGCATTCGAAGGGACGCTGGCATCAAGAAGCACTACCAACGCCACCTAGGTGGCGTTCACTGTACTCAGCACAGCGGAGCGTGGCCTCCGCAATTAGCTCTGAAAATGTTTCTGAAGTTGATCGCGGAGGCTGCAATTACGACGCGCTGTACGCGCTGATTTGACTCGGTGACGATTCAGTTACGTGCTTTGTCTTGCGCGTTGTATTAGTGTGTCAGTTACGTGCTTCGTCTTTCGCGTTGTGCTAGCGTGTGCAGCGTAGTGCAGCTTCCATATGCACGACGGTTGCTCATGGTCATCGACGTTGGTAGTCGTGATGGAGGAGACGTGCCACCAGGCGTCAGCGTGGGTGCATCAACGCCTAAGGGCGCTTTAGCCACAAAACACCAATAGACATTATATATCAATGTGCAATAAACATTACACTACTTCTGTGAAGACAGGTTTCACTTTCGTGTTCTATACCGATTCCTATATAAGAGGGATCAACCACATTTTTTTTTTTTTGTGCTATCGCGTTCTACTGTTAGAGGTGAAGCTCAGGCGTCTCCCAAGTTTTTTATTGTATTTTTTTCAATGGTTTAGGTTAAAAGGCATGCACTGCGAAATAATTTTTTGTGACTGCTCTTTGGCGTTCTGCAATTGCCAAAGTTCTAAACAATAAATTGGTCAAGACCGTTAAACCTGGTAAGAGGAACGATATTATAGCATCTATCTAGCATATCGAAGAATGCATATGAATCACTACACGAGCACCGAAGCCCACGCCGACACCGAAGATTCGCCAATAGTGTCCGTATAATTGCCATCGTAATAAAAGCAATTCAATGCACCCTGAACTTCCCGAGTTCATGCCGGTGAAGATATCTAGAATGCTGATCTGATGTACATTCAGTTGCCAAGTTGCAATTGCGGTTTCTGATTCCCACCTTCCATGCACTCCTCTTGCCCAAAATACGAAAACATTGCATTTGCGTTCCTTCGATCATAATTTTGCGGTAACTGCTCCGCAGTATAGCTAAGAGGCTGTAGGCATTCTAAATCTGAACATGACAGCTGCAATGTGCGTTAAGCCAGAATATGTATCGACGAATGATCTGGGCTAACTTTGAACACGCAGGGTGCCTTAATGCGATTTAAATGCATAGATTTAGGGAATTGGATTTAAATGCATAGAAACAAAGTCAGCCACGGGCTCCTCTTGTTTCGCCGTTATTAAAGGAAAAATTTTAAACAGATTCAAAGGAAAATAACTTCACAACAACGCAATCGCAAATTTATACACGAATACAAACATGTTTATGTAAAAAAAATTTTTTTGACAGATGGAAGATACAAAACCAAGGCTATTGTACGGTAGCGCAAATATTATGACTATGCCCTCATTAAAAACTCGGACAAATACATGCATACGTCTAGCGAATGCATTCAGCTCCCATTTCATGGGGGGGACCCGTATGTAACTTTCATTGTTTCATTTCTAAGCGTGATCGACCACGTCAAGTACTTGTTTGCTTTATGTTTAGTTGTTTTCTAATCGCCCGTTCAATAGACACGAGCCATCCCCGTCAGAACGACATTAAACGATCAACATTAAATTTGCATAGACTCGCAAGCTATTCCTTCATTACTCTATTTCACTCTATTTGGCCGATGAATATTGATTACCACTGAAGGAATTTAAGGCCAAACTTTCCTTTCTTCAATTTCACGCTGGGTCCTTCCCGTCGGTGTTCCAGCCTGACACGTCACGGGTTTCAACGCAATTCAAGTCCTGACATTTGGGCCATTTTGGCGCAGGCCTACTAAAAAAAAAATTGCTAGGTTGAGTCCTCGATTTATTCAGGTTGCAATGTAGACCCCCATTATCGATAAACATTTGACGAAAGCTAAACAGACACTATGAAATCTATGACGTCATGCCAACCTGTCACTCGAAGGTGCGAATGGCAACGGCCCCCGCCTGACGCTTGTGCGTCTTGTCTGGCCTACCAAGCGTCCTCTGCCAGGAATAGCAGCTGTGCTATTTAAAAAGCTCAGTTTATTATACAGTGTATCCTAATAATATATTTTAGTGTCATTTTTCCTTTCTCTCTCTCTTTTTAGTGGTCTTTTAACAATTAACCGATACGCCAGGTGTACAAACGCCGAGTTTCGAATATTGTACGTCGTAGCGTTTCTTCGCGTACTACTGCAAGCTCCTCATCTGCAGACGTTGTGGTGAGGGCAGATGCGACGAAGTTCAATTTTTCGCGAGCAGAATCAAAAGCGTCGTCGTCGTCGTCGTCGTCGTGATCATCAACATAATCGTTATCATCATCAACAACAGCAACTGGTATTGCTAGTCTCGGCAGCGAGCTCTTCCGCAGTTCTGCGTCATCATAATGAATCCAATCCAGTATATTGTTACGTTGCGGAAGTCACATAGAAAGATGTATCCGCAACGTAACACTATACAGGTGGTTTCCAGAAATTGAGCAAGTCGCCTATATATGCTGCCGAGTTGCCCTGGCGTGCAGCACAGTCACGGCTGCAGTCCTGGCTGTCTCCCGCGTACTGAAAATATTGCGCGCAAACGTTGATGCACACAGAGCGGAAGGAATCGGTGAAGCCTGCTGATTTTTCAGTTTTCGCATGTCATCGAGAAATAAGTTTCCTTATACCTTTTCTTTTTCTCCTCGAATGACGAAGACTCGCGACATGGTTTTGATAATCTTCACGTAACGTTATTCCGCACCCGTAACCGTTTTACAGTCGTTTTTTTTTTTTTCAAGCTGGTTTTACGCAACAATCAGTCGACTAACAAAATATACTATTTGCTTGCTATGGAAGATATCGCAATGGCGCTTATTAAAGCCAGTCAGCGCTCAAGGCAGGTGCGTCTTCACCGCATCCGACCAGTCGGTAAAATGAGCAAATATATGGCAAATATATGGCCACGCGTAGTAATCGAATTAGTGAACTGCTGTCCCATTACACACAGGCTGGGGAGCATTATTTTATTTTATTATTTGAAATAATAATAATAATAATAATAATAATAATAATAATAATAAGAAGAAGAAGAAGAAGAAGAAGAAGAAGAAGAAGAAGAAGAAGAAGAAGAAGAAGAAGAAGAAGAAGAAGAAAGCTTTTGAGGCCGAGTCGAATACAAAATCAATGTACTTGATGCAGCGCGAAGTGAGGACAGTAACCGAAAACAAACAACAGGACGAGCGCTGAACTGCCAACCTAAAAATTTATTGAAGGAACCACCAGCTTCATATATTATGTGAAAAACATCAACAAGGACCATAAAGTTGAAGGGCACGAGACAGGTCTGCAAGTACAGGTGCTTATCTTGAAAAACTACCTCTATTTTTGTTAGGCTGAGTGGCGCTGCTGCTTTATCTTCTGCTTTAGAGATGCAGTACACTTCTCCAATTTCTTTTTCTTTTTTTTTTCCTTTTTTGTCTGCTTCGGAAACTTAATGTCACTGAACACTGGAGTACATGCGCATTTGTTACAATGCGCCGCTAAATGGCTCCCGTGCCTGATTGTTTTTACATTGTTTTTATGCTGCCTGGCTCTACCGCTAAAACATAGCCCGGCTTGTTCGATGTACCATCTTCCGCAACATAACGGTATCTCGTAAACGACGTCAGAGGTGTGTTTGGTGAATTTTGTTTCGTGATTCGTGGTGCATTGCTGTCGTTTCTGATTTTTCGTTGCCTTGCACAGCTTCGAAAGTTTGCAGGGAGCGAGAAACACGTACTACGTTGACTTGGCGCCTGCTGGCCACTTTCTTCAGATTAGGAGATAACCTGTGAACATACGGTACTACTTGCACTGGTCTCTTTCCTTTTTTCTGCTTTCCGATTATTCTTCCTGAGCGCTCGAATCAAATCGAATAGTACCAGAAGCGAGTTGAATCGACTGTCAAATATTTTTCGGATATATTGCTAGTAATTAAAGGGAAAATGAGACATCCACCCAAATGCAGCAATTGCTACAAAGGAAACCCATACGGGTTTCCTTTGTAGCGGGTTTCCGCTGAACTATTACGTCAAACACTTGCCTTTGCTTCGAATTGTTGACAAATTCGACTTCGCCCTGCCATCTGCTAGCCGCCTGGTTAGCTCAGATGGTAGAGCGGCTGCCCCGGAAAGGCGGTGGTCCCGTGTTCGAGTCCCGGACCAAGACGAATTTTTCTTCAACTGCGAGGCTTTCTTTCGAGGAACCCGTATGGGTTTCCTTTGTAGCAATTGCTGCATTTGGGTGGATGTCTCATTTTCGCTTTAATTACTTATCTCCACCTAGCGGGTTTCCGCTGAACTATTACGTCATCTTGCTAGTAATGTGCAGCCTTCTCACCATTAATATCGAACAATGTTCACATTCTGACACAAGAGTTTCTATCATTAAACTCCACATTATAAAGCATACTTTATTAAATGCCAAAGTAAGCATTAAGAGGAAGCTAATTAGCTCAGGCCCAACTCAAATGCCACCTATTAAAATAGATGTAAACTGCTGAAGCGCTTTTCTGAGATAACCATTGGGCCGATTTTAATTAAATGTGTTGCATTTGAGAGAGAAAATTAAATTCTTGTGACTGCTGGATAAACTTTTCAATTTATGGCCTCAATTTTTTATAAGAAATATTCAAAAGTTGGTAACATTGAAAGATAAAGAAGCAGGAAGTTTACAAATTTGTACCTCTGCATCAAGAAACGATACAGCAGTTTTGTAAACTGCATCCGTTAGGGCATCTAAAACGGACAAATTTTATATATAAATTTATATCTTGCGTGAATTTGTGACATTGTTTACAAGGGTTCAGCAGTAGTCCTACTCACAGAAAAGAGGTCTATTTGAGAGCCATGCATAATACATCAATATTGTCCACTTTAGATGTACTATTTAGATGTAATTTACAGAATTGAGATATCATTTTTCATCGCTGAGTTACAGAGTTGTAAACTTTATATTTTCGTTCTCTGAAAATTTGCAATTTTCAGCAATTTTTATCGAAAAAAATGACTGTTAAATCAAACTTCGCCAGCAATTAACAGTCGCTAGTTTTGAACTTTTTGCTTTTAAATGCAACAGACCTCGTCAAATTTGGTCCAGTGGTTGCCCCCAAAAAAACACAGTATATCATTTTCCATGTATTTTGATAGGAGCCCCGAAGCTAAAGCTTCCTCTTAAGAAGAGTTAACTGAGCAGTTGGTACGCAAACTCAGGGCTCTTCAAAGCGGACGTGGTCATGCATCACTATATAGAGTATAGAAAGGCAGCCGTGTTGGCCAATAATTATCTGTATATATAGCATCATGACCAGTTCATAAGTGCGTGCTATCTTTGGCAATGGCAGAGCGAAACAAAAAAGCGCTTTTTCTCTCGCTATTTTTTAATTTCTTTCTTTCTTTCTTTTTTCTTCTTTCTTTCTTTCTCTCTCTCTCTCTCTTTCTTTCTTTTTCTCTTTCTTTCTTTCTTTCTTTCTTCCTTTCATAAAGAATGGAGGAGGTTAGGAAAATAAAGCCACAGGAACGACTTGAGGGAACCGTAACCTTTCGACAATATGGAGTTGACAACAATGCGGCGAGTCACACTCTTGTTGCAGACAAACTTTACAACTAAGGTGTCACATTAACAGATAAGACCAAGATTAAATGCAGTACTTCAGTATTTCTAAATATACGTAAGAGAAATGCATCGTAAGCCTACAATCAACAAAGGATAAAGGAAAACACTCGTGAATCTTTGTATAGCTGTGAACACAAACTGGAACTAAAATTACAACAAACTCCTCAAGATTGTCATAACAGTGGTCGAATGGTCGTGGCAGATGGTGCCACTATTGTATAAAGCACGTTGCAATGAAACGTATCTATATTCATCCAATTGAAGGAAATATGTTCTGTATCTATAAACAGTACCAGAACAATACCCACTGCCGAATGGCGTATCTAAACAACCTTTTCTTGAGAGTGTTCGTGTTTAGTTCTAATAAGTGTGGCGCTACGAAAAGCGCAGCATGCTGTCCATGGTGATGCCCACTGTTGATAGAAAGAAAGTTACCGCACTTCTGCTTCAATTTCATGTTTGGTCGTGCACAGTCGACGACGTAGATTATACGGAAGCTATTCGAAAAATTAGTGGCTATTAATTCATTCCCCGGGGACCTCATCGAATAGTCAAGTTTGATTCGAGGAACGAATTAAACAAAGGGAAGAGTTCGATTCGTTATTTGAAAGTTTCTAATATTCGTGCAACCTTATTATTTTCATGATCTGTCAGCGCAACTAGACGAAGACGAACAAGAGACGATAGCCGACGCTGTGATCGTCTGTTCTTTTTCGTCTTCGTCTAGTTGGTGCGCTGACGGATCGTGAACATATTTCAACTCGACCAGTTCTTGTTACTTATTATTTTATGCTCTCTTTACATCGTCCCGCCAGGTGGGATAGTTGACCCATTACACAGAGTTCAATGTACAGTCATCGAAATCGTTAAGCCACGGCTGGTCTACCGCTTTTGTATGCAAACAGGAGTCACGTGCGGTTGAAGGTTACTAATTACAGAATAAACATATTTACGCATTAGATTTGTTTATGTATCTAATTAGTTTTTTATCAGCCAACATATCCTGCTCGAGGCCACAAAAAATTTCCATGAAGGATCTCGTGCTAATACCTACCGCGCTTTGTATAGCATTTTTTTCTTTAATTTCTACTAAAACACGTAGTAGACATCCTGCGATATGTGCATTCGTCGGGTGATTCTAAGAAAAAGAAAAACTCTGGACAAAGTTAAAAGCAGGAGAGAGAGGGAAAGAAAATGAACGGAAAGGAAGGGAGGTGAACCAGGTTGCACGTGGCTCGCCACCCTACAATGGGGAGATGGTGTAGCGGGAAGCAAAAGAAAGGATGAGAACAAAGGGATGATGTTCAAGTGATTCGCACGCACGTAAAATGGCGTTCTACCTGCAGTTAATCATCAGTCGTGTTGAAAAAGTGCAGCAGTGTCTCTGTGGCCCTCTGCGACATAAGACGGAGGAGAGTTAATAAGGACGATAGAGTGAATTTGAATTGTGGGGTTGTGCGTGGCCATAGCCACGATGTGATCATGAGGCACGCCGTAGTGGGGGACTCCGGATTAAATTTTGACCACCTGGCGATCTTTAGCGTGCCCCCAATGCGCGGGACACAGGTGCTCTTGGATTTCGCCCCCATCGAAACGCGGCCGCCGCGGCCGGGATTTGATCCCGCGACCTCGGGCTTAGCAGCGCAACACACAGCCGCTAAGCCACTGCGGCGGGTGACGATAGAGTGACGTCCGTAGATGACATCGAGATCTTGTTGGGAGAGAGAGAGCTCGGTTCATAATCTCGCATGCGCGTCAACAGGTCGTCGACGAAGACGAAAACAAACGCGGATATGAGCCGTGGAAAAAAAAAAAAAAAACGGTGCGCCGTCGCGACAGAGGATGCTCTTATGACAGACGGGGCTCAAGGAGTGCCGCTGCCGTTGGGGCGCCCTTCGTGATGCAGCGTTCTGTCACCACAGCTACGAGCCTCGAACAGTCGTGTCTTGGTATCACAAGAGTGCGATCGCTGCTGAAAGAGTCTCGCTTCTTTCTTTTACTACAGCGAACGCCGCTCCGTCAGACCCCGATGGGCGAGAAACCGTGACCTCCGGATGTGTCGTGGAAGCTCTTCGGAGCGCCGTCGACGGCACCCTTCTCCACCGCTTGTTTCCGAATCGACCGAAGACCAGCCTAAAATATCGTGCGGGGGTGGGAGGCCGAGACCAGCCTTCTCTCACGTTCTCAAGACGCTCATCCGCACGTATAAGAACGGCCGCTCCGAGCGAACGCTTTGCAAACCACTTGTCACGGGCACTACTGCAACTTTGGAAGCAGGAACGGTAACTAGTTTGCCCATCAATCTTACTTTCAGCGGGGAAACCTATACGGAAGCGGAGCTCCAGTTAAAATGGTAAGTATGCTTGGAGCTCATGGTAGAAACTGATGTAACTAGTCGCATCATGACGGCACGCGCAGGTACACTTGTCCTTCTATAAGGCAACTGACTTGCGCGACTAGCATACAAGACTCAAGAAAGATTTCATCACTTATTTGAAAAATTTCTGATCGACTTGTCGATTCTCCGCGCGTGGCCAAAAATTATAGACAAAGGAAGGCTTAGGTGGATATGGGGTTAGTTGCTTTAGGTTTGGTTAGGTAACGTTAGGTGAGGCGGGGCTATAGGCTATGCTAGGTTAGGTTGACTTAGGTTTGATTAGGTTACGTCAAAATAGATGTGCTTATTTTAGACAGTATACTCTTGACTTTTAAAGCATTGGTTCTCTTGCCCAGTCCTCCCTTTGAAGCTGCAGTGCTGACTGGACTTGTTTAGCCGTGTTCGCGCAGAAGCCTAAAGAGAAAATGCAGCTGTCGCAGTGAAATGTATGGCCTTGTAAACGCTCGTGGTCGGGCTGAACCAGAATTGTATCGAGTTGAGCTGACGCGCCTTGACTGTATACGGCTTGACTCGACGCGGCCCGTTTGTGAAGGTGTACGCAAACGCAGTCTAGCATTATTCGGCGGCAGTTAAATAGAGGAAAACTGCTACTTTGATATTTCTGGTGTGAAGCAATTAAAATACCTTCAACAATGGTTTCCTCTGAATTAGGCAGTTCATAATTGTACTGTAGCGTACAGCCTGAAATTACAGACAGGGTAACTAAGAGGCAGCACAACCACGGCTATGTGCCGTGTTGCCTCTTTTTCCTGTCGTAAACGTATGATTCACGCTACGGTAAAAAAGTTCATGTTGCTATTCTTTTTTTATTGAACAAGCAGTTATTGAACAGCCATTACTTCGGCAAGAAATCAAAATTCTTAAGTAAATTTTTAACATAATTAGGCTAATTAACCATTTAATTATTCACTTTACGGCATATATTTCGAATCAACGAATTTATAGCTAGTGAGTTTGCAAGGCATATCCGCTTGGAACGAATTCTGAGGGTAGCACTGGTTTCGAAATATGCGCCGTCAAAGTTGCGGTAAAAATGTACTGTTCCACTTATTCTTTAAGAAAGCACTGTTTTATTCATTGAATCACAGAAGTAACGGGAACGGCAATGCATTTTGTCAGACACTTCGAAAATTAATGTCTCGAAACTGGTGGAGTTCTGAGAACTCGTTCTAGGTGGATATGCCTTGCGAAGTCACCGGCTACAATTAATAGATGGAAATATGTGCCGTAAAGTAAATAATTAAATGGCAATGAGCATAATTATGTCAATTATTCAATTAAGCATTTTGCTTTCTCGTAGAAGGCATGGTCACCTCATTGAATAATTTAGGTCACAGGTTAGCAGTGTGCTAACTGCCACAGGCTAATTAAAAAATTGGTGCAGCTAGACAACACCCTGTATATATATATATATATATATATATATATATATATATATATATATATATATATATATATATATAAGATTGAAAGGTAGAAAATAATACAGAAAAGCGAAATGAAAGTCGACGAAAAGTTCAGTTGTCGCCGGTGCGGACCGAGCCCCCATCTCTCGCATTCCGCGTGCGATTGGTTGGTTGGTCGGTTGGTAAAAACTTTTATTAAGGGTCCTGCACTACCAATTTTGCTACAGCGATTGCCATCAATCCATCCACTATCTTGGGTATTATTGTGCACTATAAGATGATTTGGCCCTGGGAGTGTTAGCCAGTGCCACTCAGAGCCATGTCGGGCGGATGTGGAACATACTTTTTTAACCGACGGCGTCACGTAACACGTGGGCTTAAGAGAGCAGGCACACGGCTAATATAGACCTTCGTGTGCCACCTAATGGTATCAAGGCAGTCAGATATAGGAACCTCGCTACAATGAGCGAGAAGAAAGGAAACGGAGGGGCTCGATCATCGTCAGTTGCACTTAGCTCCTCGAAGAGCCGGGACGTGTGTCGAGTGAGCTCCCGAACAATACTTTGCAATGGGGTGCACGCGGCTTAAATTGTGGATGATGCGGGAGCTCAAAGCTGCGCGACGTTTCTCTCGGACTTACCGCTAAATCGCCACTGAAGCTTTATTATCGTTCACAACCTTTTTTGTTACGACTTGGACCGATCCCGAAAGCGGTGCAATGTCGCGCAGCGTCTGCGTAACGTTATCGGCAACGAGGAAATGTCTGGGAAAGCGTGGGTCTGCACGTTCCCGTTCGTGGCGCACTGTAGAGATAAAAACTGGTCAGTGCGCGCGTGGGCTCTCTCTCGTGCTGTGTGACGTGACGAACGCGTGTCAGTCGTCTCAAAGAGCGGTGATTGGCACGTGGGAAATGTGCGCGAGATCGTGGCCTAATCGATGATGGGCGTAAAAAAAAAAGCTATCGAAGCTATGTAAATGGTTAGGGCATAGGGCTGCTGTGGTTTCAGCCAGAGGTTCCATCTCGCCATATCGGACACCTGAATTTTCGTTTCGTTCAAGAGGCCCGAAACGAGGTGAGACATGAACCTACCTGCCTCCTTACCGCAAAACGCCTGGGGTAAGCCAAATAATGCCTAAGTAATTAATTAATTAGTGGAGCTCTAGTGTGTTACGTTCCAAAACTACAACATGATTATGAAGCACGCCGTATTGGGAGACTCTGGATTAATTTTGGTCACCTGGAGATCTTTTAACGTGCACCTATATCTAAGTTGACGAGCGTTCTTGCATTTCGACCCCAGTGAAACGCGGCGATGGAGGTGCACTCAGAACTTTGGCACTCAGAACACACATGCACTGGTAAGCAAATGCCAGCGTATAATAATAGTATCCGGTCAGCTATGGCACTTGGTGATTTCTGCGTGTTTTTGCGCGCCACGCAGGCTCTGAAGTTAGCGGTGTCTGTGCGTCTACTTCGGAGGCGGTGGTTGTTGACCTGAATGGTTGTGGCGCACATCCACAGTGGGGGACTGGCCATGAATAGGGTGGTTATATTCGGTGTATAAAAACAAGGGAATTAACGAAAGCCATTTAGTACTGTAGTCGTCATCGTTGTTGCTGTCGTTGTTGTTGTTGTCGTTGTTGTCGTTGTTGTCTGTGGCTCCTACCCACTATGGGGGATTGGCTAAGAAATGGGTGAATTTAATATGAAGCATAAATTTCCGAATATCTATGGAGGTAGAAAAGGCCAATACTGTATAGCTGACGAAGACGACGTTATGCCCATGGTTAAGAAGCAGTTCTTTCAGAGGCTCTATTTTTGGGTTCAGCGACAGAAATGTTTGCTTGGCAATCCGGAATTACCTTACACACAAACACTCAGGACCACAACAACAACGACAGTTGTTCAGAAGATGGCGTTGTCCGCTATGAGTACTTGCTATTGTCGCCGTGAATAAATCCATAGCTGGTATATCGCTGAAGCCCGCTTTTGTTTTTAAACCTGTTTGGCTGTCTGAAAACATTGCAAGCACTTGCGAGACATGGTTTATTTGGGTGACCCGGGAACTTCCCTATACTGACGTATGCTTCATGCCTCCACCTCGCAGAAGGCCTCGTTGCTGTTCCTGGTGGTGGCTGCGTCTTGCATCGCGCTGGTACACGGCGGTGCCGTACACTTGTTTGCCGTGCCCGTCGTTGCTGCGGCGCCCGCAGTGCTGGCCGCACCGGCCGCCGTCTCGCATACTTACGCTCACCGGGTACACGCACCGCTCGCCGCTGCCTACCCAGTGCACTATGTCGTCGGTGAGTAATCGCCTGTGGCTTGGTGATGCCTTCATGCTTAACTTGAAAGCAACCGCACTAAAAAAACAGAACCAAGACAAGATTTGACAAACACGGCGCTCTTGTATTGGTACTGTTCCTTAGCGATCTTACCATCGAGTTCCTCAATGTATTAACCAGTCCAAATTCAACACGCTACTGCCTTCATGCGTGCTTGGACGGTATGTTGCGCAGTCGCCGATTTTCTCGGTACCAGAAAAGCAGCCGGAACAGAAATGGTTGGAACAGAAAGTAATTCAACCTTGGTTATGACGCTATAAAGATAGACAAGCTTTCAAATCGCCGCTGTGATTTTTCTCGTGAACAGTTATCTTATTAAAGCGATAGAGACCTTTAATGAAAGTTTGATAGATTTTCCCAACCGCTTGCCTAACGTGCCAATTGAGATGAGCGTAATCACACTGGAGATTACATACATGGAAAACAGCGCACTTACATAAGATAAGAACCAAGGAAACGGAGTGGCTTGATGTGTATACAAAGAAGCCAAAAAGAAAACGCAAAGAAGCCAAAAAAAATCATAAAGAAAAATCAATTTTCTAAGCTACGGTGCTCAGATTTTATACTAGGTATTGTCGCGACTGCGGCTGCTAGAATTTCACTTTATATGTAGTTTACACCATCTAACATAGCTTATGCTGCATACAAGCAGCAGAAGCCGTGAACCAGTACTTCATGTATAGGGGAAGACGTTAAAAGATTGGCATTATATCCGCGTCCATTTGTTCAAGGCCAGAAAGCAGTAAGGTATTTCTTAGCGGTACTGTACGCTCAGAAATCCAACCGGGGTTTTAGTGCCGTCCCCCGTATCCTCTCGTACTGGCTTTAGACCTGTGCAAAACTCGAAGAGACGTTTAGGTCTGCCGTGCCACTGTGACGTCTAAAGCAGGTTACCTTGGTTGTTGCTGGGTCTTCTTGACGCTGTCGCTGCTGTTTTCATGTCATGTTTAGTCCGTAAATTTAGCCGCAACCACCTTTTAAGGGTTGCTCCTGTTCGTAGCTCGTGCATAAGTACCTCGTTCACACTGCTAAGCTGTTTGGTCAGAGGTTGTTTGTTGACAGGGGCACTCCTGCGCAAGCTTTCCCTGTTCTTCGCTTTGATAGCCTTGAGTGTTAGCTTGGGGTCGCTTTTTGCTCCCATGACGGCAGAGAAATGACAGAGCACTCCGTTGCTGTCATGCGGGCTGTTTCGTTGCCGAATCAGCCCGCGTGTCCCTGGCCCTCATTCCACCCGTGGGATGATGTTATGCTCGGTCTTTTAGATGTCCTGCAAGTCTCTTTGATTTGCTGGAGAATTGGATCGTTAAATTTGAGAGAAAAGAGAACTTGCCACCGATGGCTTTTTGGCTCCCGCGGCCGACGACAAGTTTTTCTCTTTTCTTTTTTCCTCTTTTCTCACATGCACCTAAAGGGTTAGTAAAAAAAAAAACCTGTTACGTCCCACCAAAGGCAGCCATGATGGAACTTTTGACAACAATCTTACAAGAATGGCCGACAAATACGATGGCACGTCTACTGCACGTCACGGACACGGATCCCCGGACACGGAAAGAAACAGTTCTTTAACGCGAAGCTGTTTAAGCCAGCCGCAATTTGTGCGTGTGCCACGAAATTATCATCATCAGAATTGGCTCGAGCGTCGTCGTCTTCTTCCGCAGTTTAAGCCAGCCGTAATTTGGGCGTGTGGCACGAAACTGCCGTGCTGTAGCCTGATTCGATTCAGCCTGCCGCTTACGCTGAAGCGCACGCACAGACGGCCCAGCCGGCACGCCATCCATGGTGAGACTGAGCGACCAAGCGCCGGCGAAGCAGCCGTTAAACATTCGCCTAGTCACGTGGTACCACAGCTGCGACGCCTCTCCGCAGCGGATCACGTGGCATGACGTCACACTTGCCACACGCGCTCCGGCGGCTCAAGGTCACTGCGACGCGATGAATGACCTTGCGAGACATGGCGTAGTAGAGCTTTCGCTATAAAAAAAAAGAAATTTTCGGAGCTAGGGCAGCGTGCGCCATGAAGAAGCGCGCTGCGCTAAGGGCTAAGTACTTACGGGCTGCTCTGCAGGCTCTGTATTATTGCTCCGCGAAGAAAGCAGACAGCGTAAACACCGGGGGTATGTGCATTTCGGGATTGGCCGGCACCCTCTCCACTTTTTTATTTTCGCCAGCTGCGGCCACGGCTCGCGTGTTGCAGCTAATATTGAGCGTGATAGTACGTTACGAAAGCTGCATCAAAAACCCTCAGCAGCTATCGTATAAAAATACAAAAAATAAAAACTCCACTCACCCGTATGCCGCCCAAAAGATCCGGGATTGACATTTAGAAAGCTGTACTCGAGACTCGATGTTCCTTCATTCTGAAGGCTCTCGTCGTGCATCCCGCACCTTTCTTTGGGCAATCGATATCCGCGTTCTCATTACCTTCTGCAGGAAGTCCAGTCAATACAGCTATGACACGTCTAGCAGCACATGAAGAGCCACATGTCGCAAAGGCAATACTCGGACATTATATAAATACGTAACCTCATAGCTCTCAGATACCAGTATAGTTTGCAGATCAACTCAGTCAATGACTAGTATATCTGAGAGCTGAGACTAGCAAAGCATGATAATGAACGAAGATATTGCTTTCATGCTGAGTGAAATTTATTCTTGGTGTCCTTACTGTATATGTCTCTACAATGGTACCAGTATCTTCCTGAATGTTAGTGTTAGAATTGATTGATTGATTGATTGATTGATTGATTGATTGATTGATTGATTGATTGATTGATTGATTGATTGATTGATTAATTGATTGATTGGAAACAAGTGAAGCACTTTGCAGCGAAAAGCGTGTCACATACCTAGCTTTGTTACACTAATGATATCACTGTAGTAGATTGTGCCTCCGTTCGAATTTTATACGTTGCTTTTCATTAATCATACCCTCCTGTTTGTTTTTTTCTCCCGCAGGATGAGTGAAGTGATGAAGACATGAAGCCAGTGTGACAAGTGCTACTCAATGGTATGGCGATGGAATGTGGCAGCGCACTTCGAAACAAGGACGTAACGCAGAGTGAGTTCACTCTGCGTGTTTGTTAACAAACACGAGCGCTGTACTGCAACTGTGGTCTGACGAGGCAGTGGTTCTGTGAATAAAAAGTTGGTGCGCTCCCTTGGTGGTCTTGGATTGTTGATCGATGAACTTAGCCGCACCCTATAACCTCACAGTGTAACTGCATGGTGAAATGTTCATCAATCGCGCTTTATTTTTTTTATGAAATTTTTTTTTCGAATGGTTCGGTGGTATACTTGATAAAGTACGCTTGGCTTTTATGGGGGAGCAAAACCCGATTCATGTTCTCAATGATATGTGCTACATTATGAAACTCCAGAGAGACAAACAAAACATTTGGATGCCCGCTTAGCCTTCTGAATGCAAAATTAGCATTGTAGTGTCAATTATTATTTCTTATGAAGATGTTTTTACTCTTCAAGTGTGTGACACATTACTTCAGCAGGTAACGCCGAACGGCATTGGTATTGCTTTCCGAGGCGCGACCGATACTACTATGTTATTTTATACATATTAAAATGATATTTTACGATGCATGCAGGCATGCGATACTGAAGCATTCAGCATTTGATTCAATGGTGGTTGAAATATTCAACATACTACTGGCCTCTTCTCCCAGGACAGTCGGTTTCGCATTAGAATCCTGTTGAATGATTTGTTCGGTGATCTTTTTGTTGGAATTATCTTAACTATCAACAGGTGGGGCCTGCCTTTAGTTCTCCAATGTGGGTTATCTAACTTTTATCACATAGCTTATCTCCTTTGGCAGAAGGAATATGCATGGTCCTTGTTGTTTCCTATTTCCTTCCATTTCTTTTTCATTTTGTAATAAAAGCATGCAAAAATCATATCTTTTTTATAAAGAATCTTCATGAAATATAAAATTGCTCTTATTTATCCCTATTTACTGTAACATTGTTCAATATTTTATTGAATAAGAAGACACGAGCATCATCATCTCTGGCGGCGGCAACAAATGGACCGGAATGAATAGTAATGTTGACGGGATCCTTATTCTCTTTTTATATCTGCAACAGTCTCTGTATCCAGCAAAAAAGTATTTTGCCGAAATAGAGATAAACAAGCAAACACCTCTAGCATACACATAGGCAGGTAACGCTATAAAGATGCATTATATGTGAAATGTCATCCATTCATCATTTACGCTATTCTTTTCTTAAACACACCAACAAAGGTCAGCATGAGAAAAAATTAGTAGCCCCTCCCCTGCCGAGGAGATGAGGCTAAGCGAAGCTTGTCGTGTGTTTCTTCGATGTTCCTCGGGACGATTTGCACTGACGAGTACCACGTTGTGCTCGCACCACAACCGGTCACACGCACAGCAGCTGGCTTCGAAGTTCCTGTTGAGAAACTCGCGTTGAAACCTGGCAGTCGCACCGGGGAAGTTGGCGCTAGCGTTTCAGAGGCGTACACCACCGTTGTCGGGTTCCTGGAGGGCTAAACGACGCTGACGTTTGGCCTCAACATCGTGCTCCCTCAACTCGGGGTCCGTGGCTCTTCGCTGACGTTTCGCCTGGGTTTCGGAAGCCCTCACGTTAGAATCGGCACGTCGACGGCGAGCCCTTTCCCGAGCGCGTTCATTCTGGATGGATTTCCATGAAATTTCTTCAAAATTAAAACTGTCCTGTTACGCAAGACGATGAATGACTAATATCGCCCTTAAGCAATGGCTCATACCCCTGAAAACGCGGCCTCCCTATTACGACGACAGAAGAGAAGTGAAATGCTACACTGGAATCATTAGCGGCAACTAGAGTGTACTAGACCGGCAACGCAGCCAGCTGCGGAAGCAGACGACGACGACGAACGCGGGAGCATTTGTACGAGCGCGTGCCGAGCACGAGCCACCAGTGCAGCTCTGAGAGCAGCTGGTTTTTTTTAGCGTTACATTGCCGGCGCAGGTTCGCGCATACAAGCTTCGCTTGAAAAAATTCCCCGATTAATACGATACTCCCTAATGCGAAATTCTAGCGCAGCTCTGTACATGTTTTCATTTCGCGATTTATTGGCTGGCGCGGACAATCTTTCTCGTGCGGCACGTTGCAGACGGAGCGAAGCGTTGCAAAACAAGTAACACTCAAGCACAATGATAGTGGCGAGTAGAGTCGGCGATCGTCGAAAATCTGATCTGCGGGTCAAGCGCCTCGACTTTTATGCATGACTCGTCGAAGGTTCCAGAGTAATCGCTGGTTCCCGCGTGGCCTCCAGAAAGCACTACACCATTCGCGTCGCGCATAAAATCGGATTAGAAAAAGCTTTCGTGACAACAGCCAACGGAAAGAACTATCGATAACATTCGAGAAACTTATGATGCATACAAGCAGGTCGTGCGTCGAGGGTTTAACATTTGCTAGCCGATGAAACGCAGTGACCGTAGAAAGATAAAGGGAAGAGACGACTGGCGGTACTCTGGAGCCATCTCGTAGCGATCGTCGGCACGACGCTTTTCATCCTTCGCTGTTGCGCTCGTTTGCTTGGTTACGCCGCCGACGCTCGCCACAGGAACGGGCCATTAAGAGCTACGCTCTAAACATAATGAAGGTGGGCGAACAGCCGTACGTGCTATGTTCAGCACTTCTCGAAGTTCGGCGATGAATAAATCAAAGATAAAGTACAGTTGACAAAAAGGTGCAATGTCCCACCAAAGTTCCAGAACCCTTTTTGGCAGAACTCCGTATCCTGGCAATCACCTTCCAGAAGGACGGTGCCAATCTCGCCGCCGTTAAAAAGCTGAAAGACACAGTTACTCAAGTCGCGCACCTGGTGCGAAAAGTGATTAACAGAAAGCACGGCCTGAAGGAGCAGCTTACGATCAAATTAATACAAGCCCTGATAATCAGCAGAGTCACTTACGGCGCCCCGAACCTGGGTCTCAAAAACAGCGATCGAGAAGGACAAGCTGAACACTCTCAAACGAAAGACCTACAAGCTGGACACTGGGGCTTCCCCCGGCGCCGTCGACGGAGAAGCTACTCAGCCTGGGCATCCACAATACTAGGAAGGAACTAGCAAAGGTCCACACAAGTCAGATAGAGCGAGGCAAGCTCACCAGCACGGGAAGGGACACGCTATGAAGACTGGGCTAACCAATCGAACATGAACCCAGAAAACAGCGGGTCCCTCTACCCCTGAGGGAGAAGATCAAGGTGGCTCGCATCCCGAGAAACATGCACCCGCAATACAACAGAGAAAGGAGGCAAGCGAGAGTACAAGCTCTACGTAAAGCCTGCAAAGAACCAAGAAGAGGAGAAGTCAGATACACTGACGCGTCAAAGTACAAGAACAGAGCGGCCCACGCTGTCAGAGTGATCAATGGCTAGGGAGAAGAGGTAGCAGCGGCCTTGGTGAACACTCCAGACGTCAACTCTGCGGAAGAAACGGCGATAGCCCTGGCGGTCACGACGAGCAAGCGAGAGAGAGAGAGAGCACATCACAGTCATCGCGCACTCACAAACATAATGCAGACATTACCAAAAGGACCGCATTTCCAAACAAGCCCAGAGCATACTCGAGAAACAGGACAATTTTCAAGATTTATACATTGTCTGGGCCCCGGGACATGAGTCCCTGGCGGGTAATCACATTTTCCGGGCTATCCCACTGGGTTAACGAGATCCGGTAGACCTACACGATAGTCTCCCGTGTTTTCCGGCTCGAGACCGGCTTTACAAAGTATGCAGGCAGTTCGCCGACGTGGAGCTCACGAACAACTGACGTACGAAATTGTCAAACTTCACCATGACGTCAAACAGAAAGGCTACGAAATTATTTTCCAATGGCTACCTGGCCATTGCGGGATTAGTGGAAACGATCTCGCTGACAAAGCTGCCCGAGAGTCACATCAAGAACAACACAGCGTTCCCATTCCTTTTTCCAGGACAGACACTGGAAGGCAGCTTCGTCACCTGGCGCGCAAGCTCTCTTTAACAGAGTGGAACACCCCAAACATAAGGCGCACCAGGCTACACGAACTGAACCCTTCGCTCCAACTCCGACCTCCACCCGGGATTCACCGACGTGAGGCATCGCTTCTATACCGGCTGTGGTTGGGAGTGGCTTTCACGAAGGCGTACTGTGCTTTGATTGGAATGACCGAAAGTGCTACGTGTGACGTCTGCGGCAGCGAAGAGAACATAGAACATTTATTATGTCACTGCGATTGATTTCAGTCGGAAAGACAAACTTTGTCGAACGCATTGCGACGACTTGACGATCGACCATTGTCCGTGCAGGTGCTCCTTGAAGACCGTCCCCATCGCTCGTCGGCCCACAAAGCTGTGAAGGCACTGTTGTCTTTCTTGAGGACGACTGGCCTATGTGAACGCCTTTGAATTGCTCAGGCCCTCCGCGTGCGTGCGCGAGCTCAGCCGTGTCCTTCCTTCCTCTCCCCCCTCCTCCCTCTATCTCATCTTTCTATTCCCTCTTTCCCGTCCCCCAGAGTAGGGTAGCCAACCAGACGCATTTCTGGTTAACATCCCTGCCTTCTCTTTCTCTCCTCCTCCTCCTCCTCCCTCCTCCTCCCCAAAAGATATACCGACATCCTGAGCCACTACAGATTGGGTAGGAGGACCTAGCCACCCCCGCATCCCAAGCTGACCACAGAAGGGGCGATGATGTTCCGGAAACTGGCACATTCCCGCACGGCACCCTGCTGCACGCCATGTATCCTATACAAGCTACACTTACAAGTGCGCCTTCTGCTCTAGCGCCCAATACCCTCTACCACGTGATATGGGAGTGTGGGCACAACCCATTGACACCACACTTCACCGGACCAACCGTCGAGCAGTGGGGAGGCCCAGCTGACAAGCCCGAGCCCTGAAGACCAGAATTGTCTGAAGAGCAGGGCCAAGCTATCGGCTCAGGCCAACGGCATCCTGGACTATAGGTACGCTGCCCAACTCGGACCTTTCGGCTCATTTCTACAAATAAAGTTTATTCTCCTCTGAATGCAGTATATTTGTGAATCGCGCCCATTATACTTGCTAAAAATAGAAGGTACACACTTAAAAATTGGGTCGGCATGTGTATACTAGTCATACACTCCGTACGTGTGTGAAACACGGACATCTCTTGCGCTGCCAGTGAGCTAAGGATAGGGAAATAGCCTGACGACGTGGACACTGTGATTTATATTGTTGGCTGGGGCCCTAAGTAAGTTCGGGGAGTCCGATCTACGGGAACTTGTTTATTGCATCACGTAGGTACTGCTGCTAGACTCAGACTCACATACGAACCATACAGTTTCCAAAAAGAATCACAAGAGGTAAATATGGCGCTAGTGTCTATGGGAATTTCAGGTATGCTAGTTAAGCCAACGTCGGAATGGTGGGCTGTACATTTGCCTAAACTTTGTCTTTCTAGCTTCGATACGCTTTTTTGTCGCTTGGCGAATTGATCATTTTCAACAGAATATTGTGCAGTAAGTATAACAATTCACAACGCTTATGCGTGTGCGCAGAGAGTAATTGACGTGCTGTGTTTAGAAACTATGAGTGATTGACCGTCACAGGAACGTTTGAAGCCACAAGCGCGAAGAATGATCAAATACACGCACTAACCACGATTTCTATGGTAGATGAACAATCACGGCCCCATAGTTCCCCCTAGTAATCTTGGTATAGCAAACTCTTGTGATCCGAGCCTTCGAGGAGGGTCTTTCTTCGGCTGCAGGTCTGGCTATGGAGTTCGTGTTTCATGGGCTGTGTAGGTGGCGCCGGCTTTCGGCTGACACGTGTAAACGACGTGACAACGAACTGACGATGACGCCATGACGACACTAAAGGAAAGGGCGGACGGACGCAGCAAATCGATCTTCCAGCCCTTAGCTGTCACATATTAATCTCGGCCAAAGCTAGCGTTGCCCACTTGTGCGAGGACTGATACCTGTTCAATTCGGTTATCGTATAGCTCTGTCTTTCGCGGAGTAACGTAGTATTCACCAGCTGTCCGTCAGCTAGCATCCAACTTACCTCTCCCGTAGTATATCGCTCTCTCACCGTATGTACATCATTGCTTTTTTCCCCCCTTCCGGTGGCAGTTGCCAGCCTTGCTCCTCCTTTCCCTTTCCTGTGTATATGTTTTGAAATCAAATAATAATAATAATAATAATAATAATAATAATAATAATAATAATAATAATAATAATAATAATAATAATAATAATAATAATAATAATAATAATAATAATAATAATAATGTATCCCCAAGCACGAAAAGCTATTTCCAGTTCGAATGCCATCTGCAACGTCGTTTGCTTCAGGAGTGAGCACGCCTTGCCTTTGTGCGCTTGTACATACTGTTGCCTATATCGCTGCTTCTCGTCGTTATAAGGCGCTGACATGCTGTGCGGTCGATGCTCGTGCGTTCTGGTTAAAAATATTGTAAGAGTGTACTACATCGTTGCTGCAGCCTCTGCAATGTTTCCATACAGCTACTTTGCTACGCTTACACGACTTTCAGAAGCGCGTTGTTGCCAAGACATCGCCCGCGTAATCGACTTCCGGTAGCCCCCACTCCAATATACCTGAGGCCAACTTCAGCCACTGCATGGAGTGCGTTACGTCTACCACCCCTGTACGAAAACAAAGGACCATTAGCATGCAAAATACTTTATGCTTGACCTTCGGATGGTGGATTTCAGCGACCTCAGGCTGTCGGGCAGTGCAAGCGTGCCGTAGAAAAAGGCTTTTGAGCAACTGAGCTCATAAAGATCTTGCCAAGCGTTTCCCCGATAAGGCTATACTATGCCGTGCACTTCGCAAACCGGGATGCGGCGGAGCAATGCCATCGTCTTCGAGGACGTTAACGCACTGCATATCATATATTGATCTCGGTCCGGCTAAAACCATGCACTATGGTGGTATCCCAATCTGGTGTCACCTAGCAACAGGTGTTCTGATTCAGGAGTACGCTAGAACGTAAGAAAGCTGGCCCTGGGATATGTATGTAGCTTATGTATAGACGATACATACAGTTATCCCGGGAAGTACGCTGCGAAGGAAATATTGTAGGGCACAGCACAGATTTTTATTAGTGTGGTTCAACCGGAGGCTCCACCACGCATGCAATTCCTTGCTCAGTAAAATAATAAAAGTGAATTTGGACCACCCATGCTTCTTAAGCGTGCACCTGAGACTGAGTTAAACGGATGTTACTGCGTTCTGCACCTCTAGAAATGCGGTCGTCGGGACAGGGAGTCGAACCTGCAGCATCATTCTACGCAGCAGAACACGCAGCTACTGAGCCAGCAATGGCGATCCTCGCATTTTGGCCCAATTGCCAACGATAAGCGTTTAGCATCACGGACGCTCGATGAACGCACACTGTGTGTGTGTGTGCGTGTGCGTGTGCGTGTGCGTGTGCGTGTGCGTGTGTGCGTGTGCGTGTGCGTGTGTGTGTGTGTGTGTGTGTGTGTGTGTGTGTGTGTGTGTGTGTGTGTGTGTGTGTGTGTGTGTGTGTGTGTGTGTGTGTGTGTTCTGCCGAGATAAGAACGAACTCTTTGACGCAGGATTAAAAAAAGTTATTGTGATTATTGTGATTAACTATTAGACGAAGGGTACCAATTAAGATATACAGAAGCGACGTGTACAGGACGAGCTTCTGCTATCTGTGCATGTCTTCATTTGCGCTTCTGGTCTAATAGCTATGAGTCACCAACAAGAACTGCTCCTAAGATTGAGCACACTTCATGCGCACCAAAGACGTTGCGCACTTGGCCAAACCCAGCTAATGGCAAGGTCTATAGATTCCCCTGTGCTGCACGGTTTTAGAGTAATAATGTTTCTGTCTGCAGCAGGCACCGCGCAAGAAATGCGATATGGCAGCGGGCGCTTCGAAGGTTTCGATTGCGACTGCATCGGGCCAAACGGCGCACAAAAGCGCGGAAGCGTGACCTGCTTCTACGGGGCGATGGAAAACTACTTAGAAGACGCTTCTGTTGTTTCCACGTTGCGAACATCGCCACCTACGAGGTCCACAGAAGAAACCGGGCGCTCTAGAAAGGTCAATTTACTTGCGTGGTCGCTTTCGATAGCTCCAAAGTTCGCACGGCGCTTAACGAGAACAGACGGATTACAATGGAATGTGTCCTTCGCTAAGCGGATTCCACTCGGCACAGTGGAATCCGTTCGGAAGAAAGATAGCAAGCCCCGCTTCCCTTCTCCCCACCCCCATACACACCGCACAAGCACAAGCACTTTTTTTTTTCGTTTTTTTGACTGAGCAGCCTGAGCAGCCTTTGACTGACAGACTGAGCAAGACGACTTGTGTGTAAACTTGAGAACGCGGGTTCTGCCGTTCTACACGCAGCGCAACATGGAGAGATAGAGAAATGGGATAAGAAAGACAGAGAGGCTAACCGGAAGACAAACATCCGGTTTGCTACCCTACACTGGAAGAGTGGTAAGGGAGGCGAAATGCTGAAAGGGAAAGCGGTCCGCAACGCAAGCTGCTGCTGCAATTAACCCCACCGCGCATTCCGCAGCCAAGACGTTTTCGATTATCTTAGGTTGTAGGCAGTTTCAGCTGAAATATTCTTCGAGGTCTTGGGGAAGGAATGGCGAAGTAAAAAATCCCAGCACTTCCGGTTTATAATTAAGCGTTTGTTCTCTCTTGTCCCATGCCCATCATCACACAGAGACAGCGACTCGAACAAGAATGTCGTTTATTTGACTCACATCGGCATTTTCTTCACTTGCCATGGTGTCAGATCCAAGGTCATCAAATGTAGTTAAACACAAAACAGTAAGAGCTTTTCAACGCTTTTTTTGAAGCCCACTCCCACACCCCATCCTACCTCGCTATAAACCCTTTTCTTTTTCTTCTTTTTTTTCTTTTTTCACTGAAGCGCTCTGCATTGAGGCTCACTTCATTTTCTCCCATTTCATCTTATTACCTATTGTAAGAAATCATATGTTTTCTTTGTTGTTTATCTTACATTAAGAACCAAGTGAAAAGAGCAGCCGTCTACAGCAAACAGCGACAGCTTCTTGTAGTGATCCTGGCGCCGGAAGAACTAACCACATTTGGTCTCCGCGAAATGATCACCAACAAAGCAAAGGCACCGATCAGCGACATCACAGAAAGATGTACCGTGAAAATCAACATGGAACGCCGTGTTTATTTTCGAGGTAAAATAATAATAATAATAATAATAATAATAATAATAATAATAATAATAATAATAATAATAATAATAATAATAATAATAATAATAATAATAATAAACTCAGCAGAACGGCCCCACTGTTTTGCTTACGTCTGTCGGAATTGGGCATTGTATATATGAGCACTTTATCAGTATTTATTCTATGAGATTATTTTACTGCGACGGCAAATAAAAGCTAGAAAGATTGTTTCCCCTATCCTACCGGCCGTCCTTTCTGCGTGCTGTTTCCCTCAGGATGCCGCAGCTTCGCCTGAGCCATACGGTGAAAAACATAATAAAGCACTGCGGCATGGGGCAATTCGGGGGCCGTGCACGCTAACCACACCTGTGCTGTCACGCAGTTTTGGAACTTGGCGATTTGTGCGAGGGTCTGTGCGCAACACAGACTTCGAGATTGGGGGGCGTGTGTGAATTTATTTAGGAGGCCAATATTAGGACAGCGCTATAGCGGGCGAAGATTATGTTTTGTGCATCGCGAGAGAAGTAGTCCTTGAGAAAATGGTGGTGTAGGCCGTGAAAGCCCGCTGCTTGCGGGCGCAGCATATGAGTTCAGGACTGGATGAATCGCCCCAAGTGTGCTGATTTTATTAATTCGTATCGTCTATCTGACGTCATTGTTTTTCAGTTATCTTCCGCGTTCCAAGTTTTGTTGTGCTGCATTTATATTGCAGCCTTTGTCTGTCGCGAACCGCGCTTCGTGGCTCCTGGCACCGAGAGAATCGTTACAGAGCCGGAAGATCTACGCGCCAAGAGCCATCGCATTCGTGAATAGACTTCGAGTGCAAATGGCTCACAAGTACGCAGAATAACTGCAGAATGTGAGCAGAAGACCACCTGTGGTACCAGCAAACGTGCGATGAATCTTTCGCGCGGTAATCGACATAATGTTGGTAATTCCATCTTCATCATAATACAGGCTTTATTCAGCACCGCTTTCAAATTTCTGCATTTGCTTGCCGAGTTTTTTTTTTTCAATTTTTTTTAATCTTGTTTTCTCATTTTCGACAGACATGATAATGTTCTTACCCCCCCCCCCCTCGCCCTCTCACTTCTTGGCCTTCATACCTCTTGAAACCCAAAAACAAAATGGTAATCTTGTGTAAATCCTCGCCAGATGAGTGGCTTGCCCAGCATGCTCTGACCTTCAGATGAGCTGGAATGTAGCATTCATTTAGATCCATTAACTTTCATGTGAAACGAGAAGAGCAACTAAAATGCATAGCTCAAGATGAAGCCATTGCAATTTTTTTTTCTTCCTTTCATTGCTTACCACACGGTATAATGTAGGAATCAAATTATATGCAAGCATGGAGGCCCGTTTCATGCAGACTCCCCGTCCCAGTGCTCCTTTGCGAGAAACAGCACGTGACTTCCGCCACACTTTCTCCAATTGACCCTTTTCGCGGAGCAGTTTGTTTTAGAGAAACGAGATGGCGCTCACGGCGGCGCGCCATACGTCTCCTCAGCGACCGCGCACGAATACGAAACCATTACCGCTTCTACCTTGCTTCTGTGCGATCAGCTGTCGGAAATGCAACTGAGTTTTCGCTAACACACTGTGCTCCAATCATTCTGGGTTGAATCATGTGGATTGAAGACGTGTGCAGTAGTTGGCTGCAAAAATAGTGACTGACATGTTAAGGAATAGAATGAATCTGTGTGGCCAAGTTCACGAACCGCTGCTGCAACTGTCAGAACGTGTTACCGGCACTTTCGAGATGTACGGCTTTCCTCGAGGATACAGAAATTTGCTCATCCGCCAGCCTTGTACCGCTAACCTTCAAAGAAAGGGTTTCATCCCCAGAACGTCGGCAAGAGTGCGTGAGTACCACTCGTTAAACAATTACAAAGGCAGAAGCGCCGCTTCCTGTCATAGTAAGTTTCACGCACGTTATCTATACACACCTTCCCCAAATGGCAGGAAACTTACGCCAATTCTATCGCCGACGTATCAAGAATAAGTGAATGGGCACACACTTGAATATATGCGCACTGTATACGCACAATAAATAACGACTACACCTATGGCGCACGTATGGTCGAAGCTGAATGTTTCGTGACGGTCGAGAAGAGTAAGCGAGTTACTAGCTGTAATATATATTTGCTACAAGGTATTACAATGTACAAAACAGCTACGTTTCAAGCCTTGTGCGCACCAAGAACAAATCTATCGGAACTGAGCACACCCACGAGCGATTAGGCAGAAAATAATCAGATAGTGGCCGCACCGAGGAACTTAACTGAGTCAGAAACTGACAAGCCACTGCGTCAAAATATTTGCAGAATAAAGAACAAAGAGCAAAACACACTAATCCTGACTGAATTTATAATCGGAAAGCTTGGATAGCTTGGAATACATATTTAGCCCCGCTTTTAGAACAAGCACCATATACACTGCTTGCGCCGTTTGGACATACCTTAATCATCTCCGAATACGCTTTTGCATGTTCTCTGAAGCTGTGATCAAAGCGTCGTGTCGTCCACCTAGTGACCGTCTACGATATCTCCGAAAACAGAGGTTTGCTAAGCCGCGCCGGCGTCATACACTTCCATTGTAAACAAGGAGGCAACGGAGGCAGTTGAGGCAAGCAATGCACTCGTCACCACGTGATCAGACATGGAAGCGCCCACGGGATCGCCGCGAAAAGGGTCAATACGTCCGTGCTGACCGGGGCCTCTCCTGGGTTTGTTTCCTCCATGCTTACATTGCTGGACGTCTGGGGCTAAGGTCAATGTAAAAAAAAAAAGAAAATTACCATTTGCAGGAGAATCCCGGCGCGCTTTTCAGGGAAGCCGAGGGCGGATGTGTCAAACGACAAGTGACTGTACGCTGTTTCACCAACACTTCGAGCACTATCTAGGCGTTTGATAACTGTAGCTGCTTCGCGAAAACGGGCTACAATGGACAAGAGTGCTCCGCTTTTATACATTTTCCGTGAGCCACCACTCATAGCTGACTGGTTGATCACTTCTTATCACCCGGGAGTTCATCTTCGCGTACCGTCTTTGGCCAACGGCATGTCCAAAGTAGATGCCATGGAGCTAGTACTCTTTTGTAGGTGGCGGGCACAAAAATTTTAAATCCGGACAGCCCAGGTTTCGACTAAACATTTCGGGTAAGGTGCTCCGCTTGTAGGCGCGTATTCATCTCGTCACACTGCCCCGTGCTCGCGTGAGAGGGAGGGAAGGCAGGGACATTACCCAGACGCGCGTTCGGTTTGTTACATTTCACTGGGGGAGCGGGGATATGGGGACGAAAAAAGAGAGATTCGTTCCAGTAACCTATAAAGAGATACAGGAAAGGAGGAAGGACAGGGGGGATAACCAGATTTGAGTGGCCCTGCTATTCCACGCTGGGAAAATAAGAGGAAGAAAAAACAGGACAAAAACACACTTGCAGCAGACAAAGAAAAAGGAGGGGGGGGAGGTTTTGCAACAGGCGTTCACAGAGGCCTTTGTGAACCAACCACAGTTGATCACAAAATCCACAGTACTGTTCGCACTGCTGGTGCTGCGATGAGGCACGTCGACGCTGTAGAACCATCTGTTTTACAGGTTGAGCTTGAGGTTGAGAACAATGGAGAGTGTCTACCTCTTCAACACAGAACTGCGAAGAGTACTGCGTCGGGCTGTCAGCGTAAAATTACAGCACATATGGCCAAAGCAAAATTCGTTCTTCAGCGAACTTATGCTTTAGTACCATGGTAGCAGACACGCAGTTATACATGCACACAACGGACACGGGAAACAAGAACAAATTGTGTTTGTATGTGTGTTGTTGTGCGGGAAGAAGTTCGCGCCCGGACCTACTATCCCATAAGCCTCCTGCTTACGGCAGGGCATGATATAGTGGCCGCGCGTGCATGTTCCTCGCACGTAAGAACAACAAGCACTCAAGGTCCACTGCAACGACTCTTCACTTTGGGCTAAATTGGTCATAAATGAGTAGTAGTACGCCATGTGTCCCAGCTAGCGTTAGTCAAGCTATTCATCGAAAAAAAAAAGGTTAAAGACGTGCGCGGAATGCTGATTAGCGCTGCGTCCGTTTGCACTAAGTACGCAAACGAGGCGGAGGAAACCGCGATAGCCTTGGCCCTTAACGCTGCCAAAGGCCCAACGACTGTTTTCTCCGACTCGCGCACTGCCGTCAGGGCCTTCTCGTCAGCCCTAGTGTCTAAGCACACTGGCTAGCCTAGTAAACAAATCTCATCAGAAATACTGCGGACAACGAGACAGGAGGTCACCACATCGCCTGGTTCCCGGCCCACGTTAAAGGAGTAGTTAATCAAGCGGGTTGCAACCCCAACGAGCAGGCCCACTGCCTAGCGCGTGAATTCACGAACCGCGCCCGGGCTAACGGTCCAGCTCTCTCACAGGATTGCTCTCCTCAAGACCCTCTTACTACCTTTAACGAGATCACATCCCACTACAGACTGAGCAGGAGGAAATTCCCTCCCCCTCACCCAAAATTAAACATGGCTCAGTCTGTCACGTTCAGGCTTCTTACAGACGAGATCGTACCTCACCCCCAGAGCGCTCAATCGGATAGATTCCAACTTCCCGCAATCGTGCTCCAAATGTGGGCACGAGCACTGCTCTTTCGATCATATGCTCTGGCTGTGCCCGTTCAACGCGGGCTCTGATCTTCACAAGTCCAAGTGGGACGCCCTACTGCAAAGCGCGGACTTTACGCATCAACGACAGGCCGTCCAGAGGGCCCGCGACGTCGCCGAGAGCCACCAGCTCCCGGTTCCGTCATGGGCGGAGCCACCAACTTGATTGGGTGCCTTTGGCTCCCCTAATCTTTTTCCTCAGGACCTTTCAATAAAGTTCTTGTCAACTGTCAACTGTCAAAAGAAGATGGTGAAAGAATCGTAAGTCCTACGGTGTTCGCTCTTTAGACCTCTGACGACCAACACCCTGGGTCTTAAAATTGTATCTTGCACCGTGTTGTTTAAATATTTATTTTCGTTGAAGACTTTGGCTAACGTTAGCTAGGACACGCTATGTATTGACGCAAGATATTGTCTTTAATATACGTGCTCCGGTTCATGCTATTGCGATCCGGTTCTGGGGTTCGTGGTTTGAACTCGAGCGTCATTGAGAAGGTCGCTTGCCTACGCTGGCCTGCGCTGTACCGGGGTGTCGCACTAAGCTGGCTAAGCGGAACCACGCCGTCGTCCGCATCTGCCACCGAAAGTTGCCTGTTGGTGAGGAGATGAGCTCGGGAGGTTGAAGGAAGCGAGAAACTGCTTTATTTTACATATTTAACCGACTGGCTCCACATATGGGAGCACACTCCATGTCAGAGCACTTTAACTGTCTGCGCTCGCTACAATGTCTTATAGCACACATGTCAGCACACACCTCACGGCACCAAAGTCGCCCGTTTTTAAAGCATTTGTATTTCCTAATTAACTGTTCGAGTGAATTTGATGACTGTGCCACGGCCATTCATAACGGTCGAACTGTTCGCAAAATCCCACCTATGGTCGCACCAAGTTGCTGGACTCCGCCTCAGCGGTCCAACCTTCGAACCCGCTTACGAAGCAATGACGAGGCAATCTGGAAACGGGTCCACGCTGTTTCCACGGAAGTCGTAGACACTGGTCCGTCGCTCTCCGTGACGGTCAGCCCATCAGGGTCACAAGACTGGCCTTCACGGTCGTTGCCGCTTCCACGGAGTGCAGCGGTTGCTGTCTCCTCGAAGAGTTAGCCCTGTGAGGAGACGGCGTCGGGTCGGCGTCTCCACCAACTTCACCAACGCCCTTCAGCAACGCCCGCCGTCCCGGCTGGCGTTGGTGAAGTGCTGGCTCGTGGGAAGCACCCAAATAATGTGCATTAACGTTTTGGGACGCAACAGTGCCCAAACCAAGAGAGAGAGAGAAACGAAGAGGGAAAGGTAGGAAGGTGAACCAAGGACTTGCCCGGTTGGCTGCCCTGCACTTGGGGAGTGGGAAAATGGGAAGAATAGATAAGGAGACAAGAGAAAAATAATACAGTCATTCGCAGAGTCAGACATGAAGGAATCTCCGCTGTCACAAGTGTTCCTATAATCCAGTATACTTCACGAACTGCAGAAGGGCTTTTGTGGCCTTTTGCATACAATAATGAATAGGCCATGGTCCAAGGATATTTTCTTCCGAGAGCGCTTTGTTATCTAACAAGGTTGAGTTTAGCTTGGAGAGTACGTCGTTGAGTGTCACAGGATGGGCACTGACACAGAAGGTGCTCTAGAGTCTCATCGCACCCACACACATTGCACGCCGCACTGCTGGCCGTCCCTATTAGGAACGAATAGGCTTTGGTAAATGCGACGCCCAACCACATGCAACCCGTAAAGGCCCAAACCAAGATTTCAAAGGCGCATGGTGCATGGGCGAAACGGCAAAACTTCGATATAGACATCATTTGCCAGTGTAGCATGTGTCGCCACCGCACGCGATCTTGTATGACCGGCGCCGGACAAGAGAAGAAAAAGAGAAGCGACGTTGGAGGGGTAACTTTGCCTTCTGTTAAATGCAACAACAGCGGATTCTCAATCGGTGAAAAGACGCCACCTTATGTATTTGTTTGTCGGGTATTGGTTTGCCCAGAAAAGAATAATTAATAAAAGTAAATCTCGTGAACTGTTTCCTACATTTTAAGAACTCGACGATCGCCCCTTTACAGACGAAAAAGTTCTAGGACTCTGGTCCAGACGGTGGGGGCGAAATGCGAAAACACCCGTGTACTTAGATTTAGGTGCACGTTAAAGAACCCCAGGTGGTCCAAATTTCCGGAGTCCCCCACTACGGCGTGCCTCATAATCAGAACTGGTTTTGGCACGTAAAACCCCATAATTTTTTTCTGGTCCAGGCGGGTTTCGGCACTCAAGGCCTTAAGGGCTCTGCTCAAGTTTTAAGGGCTCGTGAATTGTGCGACCGACTTTGAACGTTGTTGCGCGTAGCATCGCGTTATTGCAAGAATTTTTCTTACTTTTTTATTTGTTTCTTCTATCACCTTTCATTCCCTTTACCCTTTACACGATAGCCAGCCGGCACTCACACTTACTAACCTCCCTGTGTTTCCTTCCTTTTCTCTCTCTCTCTCCTGACACAGTTTCAGGGCTGGTAATTGTTTTGTTTTCTTATTAACGGCATTTCAAAAAGCACCTTAGCTGACAACGTACACGCACACCTGGTGTTTAACGGAGGTGACGCAAGTCCCAGTACATCGCCCCCGAGATTTTTAGCGTGCCGCGGGCGCCTCCAAATCTCGGAAGTGATACTTAAGAGCTGTGCGGGTCATGGCGTCATTTTCTTCGAGTTTCGGATACCAAAAAAGTTTCTTTTTGCGAACTTTTCGTGACGCATCTACTCCTAGTTCGAACGTAAAATTCTGTGAAGTGGCTTGGTATACATGTCGACGCTATCCAAACCCAGAATTTTTACGCGGTCCGGCGTTGCTGTTAGCAGTTTTAAAGCAAAACTCTATCCTCTGACCGTGGTATATGCGCGTGTTGAAGATTGTGTTAAATGTTAATCGAAGTTGCAGAGGAGTAAATCGCCAAGCATGGGGAACAGGCTGATCAAAGACGAGCACAAGCGCTCTTCTTCGTCTCTGGTCGTCATGTTGCCCGCTTCGCGCTATAGTTATGCATCGCTGCGTAGGAACTCGTGACCCGTGTAAGCGGCGAGCCTGTGTGACAAGCGACGACAAAACAATATTGCCGAGAGCTTTCAAAGGCGACCGTACTAACATATGGACCAGGGCCCTTATTCACTAAAATGTCTTACGCTAGAATTGTTCGTAAGAGAAAATTTCAGCCAATCCTGTTGCTGCACATATTAGCAAACCCGGTTGGCCAATGGCAAATAGCACTTACAAATGAAAAGCTTTGTGAATTCGGTCCCAGATACTTGGAGGTTAACAAAGGAGCGTGAGAAGCAGCTGACAATCGCACAAAAAGCGATATAATGAAATATGATAAGCGTAACGTTAAGACATAGGAAGAGCGCGGTGTGTATTAGTCTGCAAACGGCGGTACTCTATATGTTCCACTTAAATTTCGAAGGAGGAAATTGAGTTGGACAGGCCACGTTATGTGTAGGGCAGATATCTGGTAGTCTATTAGAGTCACAGAATAGTTGCCAAGTTAAGGAATGCGCGGTTGAGGGCGGTGGATAATTAGGTGGCGTGACGAAATGAGGAAATTTGCAGGTGCCATACAGGATGGAGTCAGCCGAGTAATTGGTGATCGCTGGCAGAGGCATGTGCCCCGAACTGGGCATGAAATAATCTGCCGCTGATGACTTAACAGTGAACCTTAGGCTCCACTCAAAAGAGCGATACCTCGCATGACGACCAAGACGATAACGATGGCGATGACAAAGATGACGCTACGATAGCGGCACGAGAGCTCACAATCAAATCATCGTTGAGAACAAGTCAGTGTTTCGTTTCTGGGGGACATTTTTCAAGAAAACGTGGTGTTGGCAAACTTGACGAGACATGTAACAGGCGCCGCGCGCTGTCCCTGCTCCTACAGTAGGTCTCTGTGTCCGAATACTAACTGAGCACTCCGCACAAAGATCACTATAGCAAGTTGGGTGATTTGGTGTTAACATTCTTATTCGGTGCGTCATGTAGCCGACGTCCGCCCAGTTTTTTTGGGTCTTCGTTCCCGTGAAATGGAGGGCGTCCAATTAACTCAACACCATACGAAGAGACTGGCGTTGTACGTCTAAAGCCTACAGCACCCGACGAGACGCTCAAAAATCTGTTCACGTATACGAACTATAGTCGCGAGTGGGAAGTCATTCCTCCATTCTAGCGTTGCACGGCGCAATAAATTGTGAGGGCGATCAGTCGTAGCTTTTATTGGCAGGTTTCTATGTATGTGTCACTGGATATCAGATTGATCCCCGTAAAGATCGGCGTTGTGCGCGATAGGGCACACGTTATATCTCGCATCTTCGATGAATATCGACATCGAAGATCGACTACGATCGCGAAATGTACTCAACGTTGCAGGTACATGAAATGCCTTCTTGCACATGGAAAGGAAAGAACGCGAAGGAATGAAAGCATAACTTTTTTTTTCCCCACTGCGAGTCATTCATTCAGAAGAAACTGCATTTGTTGCTGTCTTTGTGTCATGCTACGTCAGGTAAGTGCAACTTTTTCTTTTCATGAACCTTACTCAAATTGAGAGATTGCCGCAAGATTCCCTTGGACACCGTAGCAAAGCTGAGTGCAGCGATGCCGACTGCAGCCGCACGCGACGCATTGAGGTCATATGACAGGTACAACTAAAAGGTTATTTTGAGCAAGTTGAAAAATGTGACAGCAAGGAGGCTGTTATCCTGCATACTGCCAAGTGCTGGCTCAATTTCACACTACCAAAAAATGGTTTCACGTGGTTTTTGAAGTTTTCCGAGTGCATAGTGTCACTGCCGCTACGCTTCTGCTCTTATCGAACGGCCGCTTGTACAACACTTTCTGCGCGGCTCGTTGACTTCGCAGTAAGGATGGTATATTTTATGCAAATCACCATCGATGTCGTCGACTAAGACGCAGTATACCATTCGTTGTGAGCGTCGGCGTAAAGATGTATGAACTACGATGCGATTTATTATGCATACGTCGTACAACGTAAGCTCAACGGATGCCAGCGACGTAAGAGAGCGTATAATGGCCACACTGGCTGCACACTTTACGAAAGCACCCGCGAAAAGCGTCGATGTGAACACGACTTTTCCTTTACAAAGCGAGAAAAAAAAAGAAAAAAAAATGAAGGAAGTCGCGCGCTGAGTGTGAGCAATGCCCAGATCGCGCACGCTGTCAACACCGCACTGCGTTCTGACAAGTGCAGCGCGCGACCCAGTTACACGGCGACGGCGTTCGCATCGCTCGCGCCACTTTGCGTTTCGACGTGCTTCGGCAACGGGTGGTGGTATAGCACTTTGGCCGTAGCAGCGGTGTCCTTGCGCAAGAGACGACGCGCGGCCGTCGGAATCTGAAAGCAAAATGATCAATGGATGCTCGAGGTAGACGCATTACTGCTGTGTCGCGCCACCTGAACGAAGTTGGATGCGCGGAAGAGCGGGGGAAATGTGTCGCGCGCTCAACGCCGAAAGCCCGAGGCCTGGAAGATTGTCATTGGTTGCCAGTGGTAGGGGCCGAGGAAAGGAAAAAGATGCGGCAGTGAGATCGGCCAGAGGTCGTTGGAAGTGCGAGTTACGACAGCGCGCCGTTTGCCGCGTACGCGGCCGCTTCCCGTTCATGTGCGTGAGCCCTCAGTTTGTATAGACGAGGAAACCTTTTTTTTTTCTTTCCTATAACACGTTATTCGCATATTGAGCCGCTGGAAACCGATTACGCTTTCCTGCGCAGCCAGAGAAAGTGAGGAAGAACGGAGCGAATGCGTAGAGTTCTGAGTCATAAAAAAGGAGATTTTCTACTGGCTTGGCGCGTCTCGTCCGCAGCTCCAGTTACGAAATCGCCGTCGCTGCCGTTCGCTTGCGTCAGTACAGCGAGGACCTGCGTGAATCGTGAGGGTCACGAGTGCGTGCGGCTTCCCACGTGACACCAAGGCCGTCACCCCAGGACGGGAACCGGGTTCCTTGATCGAGTCGCAATCGAATCGCGTGGGTATACTGGGTCTCTAATATTAAGATGCGCTCGGCATTTACCGAATTTGCAGGCACGGAGAAGTTCAGTTAGCCCAAGGGGCTGAGGCATTCCTGCGTCGTCCAGGAGGAAATGTTTGTCGGCTTCTAAATGTTCCCTCACGCTGTTTTCCTGGGAGTGAGAAGTTCAGAATATGGCCAGGTTTCAACCCTGGCTCGGCAAACCAGGCTCAGTTCTGGTTAATCTCCCTGCCTTCCCTTTCTCTCTCAGGTAGTGTCCAAGGGCTAAACCACGGTCCTTTAATTTTTTCAGAACCTATTTTTGTCAGGTTACTTATTCGTAGCCGTGAAAACATATATTTCCATCGTACACAACGCTCCAATATCTTTCGTCACTCGGAACATTATCCCTATTTCCAACAAATATAAGCAGGGTGCCTCGTTCAGTTCACGGAGAAGACTGCGAAAACGCCTAGTATAACGCATCGAATCACGCATGAAAATAGGAAGAAAACGAGTATTCAGCAATTGTTTCTGACAGTAACATACTTACCGTTCTCTCCAAATATAAGTTCGCTGCTACAAATGGTTCGCCCAAGGCATCGGCCAAACATTCTATTCGTTTCACATAACGCCTGTATACAAGCAAGAAATGCGCATGTAGAAATATTGATTAACCCCTAATGAACCCACCGACTTCCATCTTGACCCGTTACAATCCATACCATGCCCCCTCCCTCTTTCTATTTCTCCAAGGTCGACCTTGGTGCATCATTTAGTTATCGAAGGACACCTAGAAAAATATGCGTATAACGTTTTCGAGCACTCCGACTATAATCACACTAAAGGCTTCGCCGTATAAGGTAAATGAAGAAAAATGTTCCCGGAAAGAATAAAAAGCACGAACACGAAGCGCATACCGAGAAGATTCGGCTACGCGCACATAATAGTCCAGGGGTCAAAAACAGAAAAGAAATCTCAGTCGAAGACAGAAAGAGCGGTTTCACTGACGCATATTTCTAGCTGCAAATCAGTTCTGCAGAAATTAGCAAGGTGTATATATAAATTAAGTTTCGTCGAGTTGTAATCCGCCCGAAAGTAGGATGAGAAAAAATGATTATGAGGCACGCCGTAGTAGGGGACTCCGGATTAATTTTGACTACTGGGGTTGTTAAACGTACACCTAAATGTATACGTGCACGAGCCTTTCGGCATTTCGCACTCATGCGGCCACTGCAGGCCGGTAGTCGAAAGCGAGACCTCGTACTTAACAGCGCAAAGCCATACCACTAAAGAAAGTAGCACTAAGCCCGAGACTATGCCTTATTTCCAACCTTTATATCCCCCACCCCAGTGCAGGGTAGCAAACCAGGAACTCACATCTTGTTAACCTCCCTGCCTTTTCTCTTTCTCTCTCCCTCTCTCTCCCTCTTGCAGGTTTCTCAGAACACAAGCTCCTCAGTTTAAAAAAAAAAAAAAAAAAAGTTGGGAATCAACCCCGGACCCAACGGCTTCAGAGTCGGTCGCTCTATCATCGATTTCCTTTTCAGCATCACGTTAAACTCTCGGCTGGATGAATGTTTTCTTCTTCCGCATTTTTTGTTGTTTTTATTTCAATCTTAATATATTTATTATGATTATTATATACAGAATACCATTTCATTCTTTGCCTCTTAGCAGGCTATGCGGCAGGTGAAGCATTTCTCTTGTCTTGCTCCTTTTTCCTTTATTTTATGCGCATGAATTTTCTGCCTGCGGTCACGACTGGCACAACTGCCATAACCACTCGTTTCGCCTTTTCATATTTTCATTCAAGCAGAAATTTAACGTTGTGGAGAGCTCTGCCACATATTAGTGGCCCACGTTCATGATATCGTATTAATTCAATCACTCAACCTCTGGTCAGTCGAGCCATTCGGTTCGCATTCATCTACATATCTACACATAAGACAGGTCCTCCCGGTTAAGTTGGACGAACGTACAAAAATTTTCCCGTGTTCTATATAAGAACTAACGCCAAGTTGTTGGCCATCTCTAAGGATCAAGTCACAGTATTTTTGTATACCGCCTATTCGCATACCGTTAGTCGACAATAGTTAAACAACTTCGAAAATACTAAACGTAGGAAAGACTCCCAAGGAGAAAGTTGTAGTGCGTTATAGAAAATCTTCGATTCAGAAATGTTTAACTTCCTATATGCCCATTATAAAATAACGTTTTAACTACCGTTTTGGGAAAGGGGCTTTGGCTTTGCGCTGCGGAGCCCGAGGGCGCGGCATCAAATTCAGGCCACGTAGGCAGCATGGGGGGCAGGCAGCATGCCGTGCATTGCGTGCACGTTAAAGATCACCAGGTGGTTAAAATTACTTCCGGAGTCCCCCCACTACGACGTGGCTCATAATCAGATCGTGGTTTCGTGCCGTGAAACCCCGGAATTTTCAATAAATTCTTTCCGTATCAAAAAATTCACCGACGATTACGATACTCCCTAATGTGAAATTTGAGCGTAAGCTCTATACGTGCTTCCATTTGGCGACATATTGGCCGGCGCGGCCAATCTGACTCGTGCGGCATGTTGCAAACGGAGGGAAGTAGTGGCGCGACTGCCTCGCCAATCGGGAGATCGCGAGAGGCAGCGCGTGGGTGACGCGTGAGCGCGATTCACAGCCGCCACCACCGACAGACCTAACAGACGACGCGCGCTGCTCTGGCGCCATCTCGTAGCCATCGTCGCCGTACTACGCTTTTTTTCTCACGCTTTCACCATACGCACCTCCGCTTTCCGCCTCTTGGTTCCGCTTTCCTCCTCGCGGCTTTCATCCCCCGCTATGCTCTGCTTTCGCTTTATTCGTTCGCTGTGTCCGTTCGCTCGGTCACGCCACCGACGCTGCGCTCTAAAGAAAGTCCCTCAAATCTGAAAATAATCAACGCACCCGTTTGCGCGCACCGCGTCGCAGGGCTCTCAATGTTGCAGAGCGGCAACGATCTCGGGTTTCTCTGCCTCCTTATAACAATCACAAACCACCGCACCTGTTCCTTTGAGCAGCGCAAGCATGGCCGATCGCTTTCGTGAATAACTCTGCCAGCGACTGCATCGCTGCCCACTTTCTCGGCACATGGCACCGCGTGCTAGGTTAAATGCGCTATTCAGTCACGCGCGGGACTTTTGACAGCACTGCAGTCGCGGCGTGACACGGGTAGTCATGTGTGGCTTTTAAATGCGAAACATTTCTTGGCGAACATTTGCTACTTTGACCATATCTATCTATCTAGCCGCCTACGACTTTGTGCTCTCATGGTCGTTTCGTTAACTTGGTATGTACCAAAATTGACATAGTATTACAAGAGTATACGACGAACATAAATGATATGTCATGACATGAATATCGCGACATGCGTGTCATGTAGGTCATGACAATGACCCAGCGAAAAAGTTCAACACTCAAAAACCACTCAAATGGGTTCAGACGTGGGTACTAAGTGAAGGAAACACTATAGGATGCTGGTAGAATAGTCATGGGCATGACTCAGAAAAAAATGACAATGACGCAGCGAAAAAAGATTAACACTTAAAAACCACTGGAATGGGTTCGGACGTGGGCACTAAGTGAAGGGAACACTAAAGGACGATTGTAAAAATCATAGTCATGAGCATGACTCAGCAAAAATGACAATGACTCAGCGAATAAATATTAACACTCAAAAGACATTGAAATGGGTTCGGACGTGGGTACTAAGTAAAGGAAACACTACAGGAGGCTGGTAGAAGTCATTGTCGTGAGCATGACTCAGCAAAATGACAATGACTTAGCGAAAAAAGTATAGCACTCAAAAACCACTGAAATGGGTTCGGACGTGGGTACTAAGTGAAGGAAACACTACAGGATGCTGGTAGAAGTAATAGTCGTGAGCATCACTCAGCGAAAATGACAATGACTCAGCGAAAAATTATTAACACTCAAAAACCACTGGAACGGGTTCGGACGTGGGTAGTAAGGGAAGCAAACACTAAAGGATACTGGTAGAAGTCATAGTCATGAGCGTGACTCAGCAAAATGACAATGACTCAGCGAAAAAATATTAACACTCAAAAACCACTGAAATGGGTTCGGACGTGGGTACTAAGTGAAGGAAACACTAAAGGATGGTCGTAGATGTCATAGTCACGAGTATGACTAAGGCTTTCGCCTTAAGGTCTCTTAGGTGTAGCTAAAGGAACTCCTGAGGACTCATGACATGCGTGTCATATAGGTCATGAAAGAGCCGCCTACGTCTTTGTGCTCTCATGGTCGTTTCGTTAACTTGGTAGGCTATCCGCCCTCTGCTTCGCATAACATCGATTCCCACAGGGCGTGGGGTCTGCCGGCTTCTTTTTTATCGTGGTCTCTCGTTATGACAGGCAATATATATATATATATATATATATATATATATATATATAGAGAGAGAGAGAGAGAGAGAGAGAGTAATATGTACGACATTAAATGTTGCTGGATTGGACGTTTCTTAGACCGTACTACAACTTTTTCATGCCAAGTTGATTTTGACTACTTATGCAGTCACACAAAATGCGAGAAATGGGAGGAATTGCTTTATGTAACGGCAAACAACATGCAGGGACTCACGCCCTCCTTCTGTGCACCGGAAAATCTCAAGTTTTTGCTCCAATTATAGCTGGGACGCCCTGTATACAGACGTTGGAGTGCACAAGCCGAATTTTGTAGCCCACAAAATTTGATTGAGGTCTAAGAAGTGTTCATAGTAGCGCCATTTGTGTACTCAGTGAGACAGCAGAGTGTTTATCTTGTCATCTCTATGCGAACGATATCCGTAGCATGAACAATGTCGTTAAATGAACGGCGTTGATATTACGGGAGCTTCGCCCGTCAGTTATCGAGTTATTCCTCGAAATGGTCCTTCTTCACAGCATTCCACACAACCACAAGCATATCTGTTGCTGGTATGTCGCGTTCTTGACCCGTCCGTCGAACACTTCATCGCAATTCTCTACGTAGCTCAAGGAACGGTCGGGTTGTGCCCTATACCTTGCGTTGCGCGTGGAACGTGTAATTCGGTCGCGCGCATTCCCCTATAGTTACGCTTTGCATGCCCTGGAGACGCTTTCGTGATTCTACGCCTATAGTGGGCGAAAGTATACGGAGATCGTCGCATGTCCTTCAATCTGGGTGGAGCAACCCGAATGTGGGCCGACCGAACGATTGTGCTCACGGAGACGGAGTAAGAAAGCGTTCGGGGACGTGGTAATCAGATGAGAATGCATCGCTTATCTCTTGGGAGGAGAAGTTTGTTGCCCGGCATGGCGGCTGCACAAAGATATGTGGTTAGTTGTCGATGACGTGTACCTTTGCCCTGAGGCAGTCCGTTCTCGCAATAATGCCAATGGCGCTGCGAGTTTTGTTTGAATAAAGAATAAAGCACTTGCGCCCTAGTTTCCGGAGCCTGAGATGTGTTCTCTCGCGTGATGTTTTCCCACGGGATCTGAGTCATACACCAGCTACACAGTTATCTTCCGGCCTATTGGCACGCCTTTTGATGATGATGATGATGATGATGATGATGATGATGATGATGATGATGATGATGATGATGATGATGATGATGATGATGATGATGATGATGATGATCGTAAAACATGGCACGTACCCACTCTGAGGGATTGGCCAAGAACTATAGATGCACCTGAACTTTTATTTTCCTTCTTCTACTTCTCCCTTTTTTTTCTTTTTTTTTTTTACTGTGAGCACACTGAGGCAATGTTACGTATTTGTTCTTGACCCAAAGGTTCGCTTTCACAATTTCCAGATATGTTCACGTTTTATTCCCCAGCCTCGCATTTGTGCATGTTGAATAACAAAACTGCTTCTCAGTGGAGCGTTCTGCCACATGATCATTTGCTTCCCAAAGTTAGAGCCCGATGTTTGACTGGAACGATTTCATGTAACTGCGACTATAGCACTAAAATGAATAGTTCAACTACGCCAAATACAACTTCTATTTCATTCAACCATAGTTAGGTCGTTCGCAAACTCTGATCACACCAAGTAGAACAACCCGTAAACTAAAGCGGGCCCTTCAGTTAAACTGTCAGGCTCACACAATTCATAATTTAAAACTAGAATTGGTTACGTCGTCATTTATATCGTTGGCAGATAAACGGTTGTCGCCTCGCATGTCTTATACAAGTACTAGCGCAAGTCTGGTCACATTGGTAACTAGCTGGAAAGCTCATATCGGTTCCGGTCGACGGCTCAGGAACCCTCCCTCTGCATTCCCCAGTGAATTTATCACCTGGGCCCTGTCTAGCCGTTTTCACGGCCTTTAGCCCAGCGGACCTTCCAGTGATTTGTCTCGTAAATAAATTTGATTTGACTTCAATTGAATTGAATGCTATAGCAGGTCAAGTTCTCATTCTGTCGAGATGCATAGCTTCTAGACTTAACCATCTGGCCACGCAGATTTGACGTTGTAGTGTCCAAAACATTTCAAGCCTTTTTCGCTCTTCAGTGTCATGACTGTGCTCAAGTCCTAGTCTTCGCTACGGCTAGCCTCTTCATCATGGTTGACGATGTAGCGAACGTATAGCGCGCTTGAATTTTTGGTGGGAAGGCAGCGCCCTCACTATTTGTCGCTTTTTGCCAGCTCTTCTTGGCGGTTGGAGGTTTGGTGGCAGAAAAGTAGGGAGACCACAAACAACGTTGACGTACAGAACAGAGTTCCCAGTAATGGTTCAAAAAGGTTGATGCCTGGAATTCTTTGTATTTGTATGTTTCTCAAAAATAAAGGTAGGCCATTAGGCAAAATAATAACAAGAGCTTGGTGGCGCAACCCACCACCCGGTTTCAAAGGGGACGCTCATAGCATCCATCCATCCATCCATCCATCCATCCATCCATCCATCCATCCATCCTGAAGCCAGTCCTGAAGCAAGGAAGTCCTCTGTCTCCATTTTTATTCACGCTTTACGTTAATGACATAGAACAACAACTCGAAAACAGTGAATTAGGGTTTGATTTATCCTACATGCGTAATGAGCAAATGGTGCAACAGAAGCACCGTGGACCTGAACCAAGCACCATGTATGTGGACGACAAAGTGCTACTAACAAACAATGCAAGAAATTTACAGAGACTTGCAAATATGTGTGGTAATGTAGCGGCAAGAATAGGCCTTAAGATTACCACATATAAATCTGGAATTATGATATTTAATGAAGAGGCGAGTAATTACGTGATGTCGATTCAACAGCAAGTCATACCCAGAGTGACGCAATATAAATACCTCGGCGTATACGTAAACAAAGGAAAGACTTACTCAAGTGCTCATCAAGACAATCGGAAAATGAAGGGGAAGCGAAAGGCAGCTGTAATGAAACATAGATCACTTTGGGGCCACAATAAATGTAACATGGTGCATGGAGTCTGGATAGGAATAACGTTACCAGCCCTAACGTTCACAAATGCCACCATGTGCTTGAAGTCGGATATCTTGTCGGGGTTGGAAGTTAACCAAAGATCGGGAGGCCGGTTGGCTTTGGGAGCCCACTGTAATACCACAAATGAGGCAGTGCAGGGTGACATGGGTTGGGCCACTTTTGAAACCAGAGAAGCGCAGAACAAAATTGGTTTTGAAGAACGACTCATGAACATAGATCAAAATAAATGAGCGGCTAACGTGCACAAGTGTCTGTACCTGAAAAGCGTGTACACAGAATGGAGGAAGAGGTCAAGAAAGTTGGCAAACAACTTACAGGGTATTTGAAAGTGTAAACTGACAGCCAGGAGTCATCAAAAAGAAAGTGAGAGAAACAGAGACAGCAAATTTGATGCAAAGAATGGAAACAAAAAAAAAATGCCATAGAGATTTATGAGAATTGGAAGAAAGAAATTAGAAGTGAAAATCTTCACGATAACACAAAGGCATTGTGCAGGCATTGCAGGCTCGACCTGGTTGCCTAAGGACAAAAACGTACCAGAGCAAATCTTCGCAAAAAGATGAGGTATCTGTATGTTGCAGCAAAAATCCGGAGAGCACATCCTAATGGAATGCGAAGGAAATTCACCCAGTGAGACCCGTAGGTAACGTACACCTACCAGAAGCGCTTGGATTTAAACTGGATGGAAGCATCAACCGGTCAGCAGCCGAGATAAGCAAGAGACATTTAGAGTATTGGTGGGAAAAAATGCAGGGAAGAGATTGATACGACCGGATTAGTTACAGGCATAGGTAGCGGTACAACGTAGATGAAGACGTTTTGAAGAAGAGCCACAAGGTTAAGTAGAGTATAGAAAAGTGCTAGAATCAAAAACATGTATAGCATATACCTGATTACTACAAGCAGGCCAGGTGACTATTTGTCCCCACCCCGTTTCAAAGGGGATGTCAATAAATCATCGTCATCATCATCATCACCACCACCACCACTATATTTCAGTGCATACTCATTCAACTAAAATTAGCAAAAAACAAATAAAGAAAACGCTGTGTCGATTCAAAATTTGCTCTCTACGCACACGCACCGCGCTCTCGAGACAGCGAGAGGCGGAGGAAGTGACGGAATTATAAAATTAAAAAAAAGAAATAACTTGAAACCCTCATGCGCCGACTGTCAGCAAGGGCGCGAGAGTTATTTAACGACACACGCACAACGGCATACGCTCACGACGACACCGGGAAGTTCGTTTTCTTGTGCGCACACCCGCACACTCGCCGCCCTTCGCCTCCCATGCACGAAGTCTTATTTTTGGATCCAGAGTCGTGCCCGGTGATCGACAAGCATTGCGTCTCATGCGAGATTCATGTCGCCATGCGAACACAGTCGCGCACGGCACGACGACCCACATGCGCGGCGGCGACTGTCGAGCCCTAGCTTCCTCATTCGCGCGATCACCACGCTTCAACGATCCCGCGAGTGAAGTGGTGAACGCGCCATACCGAGGCCCTGCCGGAGGTGGTCACGCACTCCTCTCCGTTTCGTCGTTTCACACTCACGCACAAACCCGTCACACACAGCGCCTTCGCTATTCATTTGCATCAACTTCTTCTCGTCCTCTAGAGTCCTCCTATATAAGAAAACTCCGCGTTGAAGCGCTCGAGCCAAAGAGCGTGCCACATCTCACCGTAGATCTCCGTAAACTTGTTCAACCTAGTCCCATCCAGCTTCTTGCACATACACCATGAAGGCCGTGAGTACCCCGGAAAAAAAACTCCTTTTATGACTTGTTTGTTGCTAAAGCAAACTAAAGCCGTTTGTGAATAGTTTAGAAGCCGCTGTGGACGTAGCCGGACCTGTCGTTGCACCGCGACCTGGAACCTTCCATGAGTTTGGCTGATCTAAATGACCAATGATTGACAGGGACAAAGTTCATTACTATCCTAAACTACTGAGTTCTGAGCACCAGGCTTACCACAGGCAAATTTCATTAAAGCTCAATGATAGCGTCACTCGGGAAGTGGCTTCAAAATCAGCAACAAATAATACACGTGAACGCAGACGTTGCAGTTGGCGAGTTGGGGTAGGAAGCTTCGAGGGAATTTTAGTGCACTCATTTTTTTTTAAGTTTGTCGCCACAGGTTTCGACACCATACGCATTTTCGTAAAGGCAATGGCTGTGTCCGTATCCTGCACAATGTCGCCAGTATAAGAGAAAGACTGTGAATCCGAAGGAACATTTTGTGGGCTGACCAGGAGTGCACTAACTGCAAATGCGACAGGTTGCACAAGCTCCTGACGGTACCATTTTTGTATAACTTGAACGCTACATTTTGAAGCAAGTTGAGGCCCTTTCCGATACGTTGAAATTGATCCCTGTGTTGGCATTATTCACTTGAAGTGTTTAACACGCATGGCGTCGCCACTTTCGTTTTCAAAGCGAACAGGTTGCAATAAACCATTAGCTTATTTGTCATACAGGTATAATTCAATGACAGATGTTTACCGATTGAAAGGCTATACTGGCCGCTTTCTCTTTCTTTACGGTCAATTAGAACAAGTGCGAGATGTATCAAAAAGTTGCGCTAAAAAAACAGTGCGTAGAACAGGAACTGAAGCAGTTAGAAAAACAGCAGCTTCATCCCCAAATAAGAGTAAATTTAAACGTATAGAGCTAAGCGGTTGCTTTTCTCCCTCCCCTAACGCAGGGTAGCAAAGCAGATATTGCAATCTAGATATTTCCTGCGTCTACCTTTATTTCCATCTCTCTCTCTCTCTCTCTTGGATAATTATATAGCGAAATAAATTTTATACTTGGGTAGAGGTGATTATGCGTGCAAAAAGCGAAACGGTGTCGGTCTCAGAATGCGTATTCCCCTGAAGTGTCGCTGCAATACTCTGTAGCTAAAACTTGCTCTAAACTCTAAATAAATACAGCACTGCGAGGCCAGCCTGGAGTTAAAAGCTCAATGCAGCCCTATGCGTCTCTCTCTCTCTCTTATATTTATTATAATTATTCAATTTGTGAGTAGGGAAGGTTGGCATAATAGATGATACTAGCTACTCCCTGTAATTTATGCTTCTTTCGGCACAATTGAAAGCAGACAAGTTCAAGCTCCACCAGAACAAGACGTTGCGTCGAGTCCGGGCACAGCCGGGTAGAGCTTCATGTATCTGGAATAAATGGCGTAATGTTTCATACGCGTCCCCTGTACTTTCCTATCTCATCAGCTGATGGATTTAAAAAAATATTGTCTCTCTATATGCATCTAACAGACGACGTGCTAATGATTGTAAAACGAAGAGCTCAAGGAAAATATCCAGCGAAGTTCGTATTGTACCATTCTTGTATCTGAGATGCTCCTCGTTTTATACCGGTGCCGTTCCACAATGCGACGCGATCGCGCCTCTGCGTCATGCAAAAGCGCACCTGCGGAGCGTGGCAGCAACCTCCGATTTGCGTCTTCATTATATAAGCTGCTCTTCTTCACCGAGAGCAGATATCGCGCCGATAATAAACGCATCCGTATAGGGCTCCGGCGGCGTTTGCCATTCGCTGAAATAATCAATGAGCAATCGTTCGTACTTTAAGTCGGCCAAAGGGACGCCAAGGTTAATCTCTTAATTTGTCTATTCACCGCTCTCAATTCCTTTCGCTGCACGCGTCCGACTAATCGGGCTCGATTTGTCACTTGTCGAGCGACGGCGTTTTCCCTCGAAGCGCTAATTCAGCTTGCGCGCCGAGCTCTCCGCCATTCGCTGGCGTCGCCGACGTTGGCGTCAGCGAAAGAAGTCCGCCAGCGTCTCGAACACGGAGAGGCCGATCGGCGCCGATCTCTTTCCCGATCTCCTCTCGAGAGCCTTGGAAAGCCGCGCGGTAAATCAAGCTCGTCTGCCTTAGGCCAGTGCGGCGGCGAGAACGGCGCTTCTCCGGCGTGCAGCCGTGTCGTGCTGGCAGAGCTCGATGCTAACCCGCGACACAATTTTCGAGATGTCGCATCTCGATACAGGCCCGCTCAAGCGGAACGCTCCGGCGCCGAGCACTCCGCAGCGGAAAACAACGTCGACATACCGGAATATCGGAACGTTTCCCTGATTCACGCATTCTCTTTACCTCCCTGAAGTGATATCGTGCTCACCAAATCCTCGTTATCGTCACGCGTCTTTCACTCGTTCTCCAACACCGCAAGTTTTTTTTTTCTTTTTTTTAATCAAGCAACTCAATTGGTGTACAGTACGGTTCCGAAAAAGACGATACAGGCGGAGCAGATAGTCCACTTTAGTCCCTTCTCGTTCTGCTGCCGTTATACTTAAAACGCCCGTGGCTTTAAGATTCTAAAAGGCTCTGGAGGGCAGGAGGTACAGCATCCAGTACTTTGTGAAAGTGGGCAAAGGACTCGTGGAGAGAAGTCGAATGGCATATCGGTGCGCGTGCGTGTAGACCCGGGGGTGTTTTCAGTATTCTAACCATGGTCTATAGAGCGACATACGACGGCGACGCTTGTCCTATTGTTGGCGTTTCGGAAGCATTTGATGTCTAGCGACGTGACGATAACTGACAGGTGCTGCGTGAATGGAGTGCATGAACAAGCAGCCCGTAATAGTATAGACTCAGAACACCACACGCACGGTTTCGCAAAGCCTTCTGTCAACTGAGCTGAAGAGCTTTTGGCGGCATTCGGTTTGCTTGCTCCCCATTCTGTCGAGCATGGGTTGTTTTTCTTTTCTTTCTTTTGCAAGCATTATTTAAAAACGCAGTGAGCGCTGTTATCTGATAATATCGTACTTAAACTAGCAAAACGCGACGCCGCCTTAGTTCGTGGTCAAGCTCCACAGGAGCCATCACAAGGGGTTCAAGTTTCAGCCGCCATCATGAATCCTGACGGGCTTTGTCAGTTCTTGCAGTCAAATATCCTTCCGTGAACGTTAACATGAATGAGCTCGCCAGGCAAACCGCGACGTGGGCGCGCAGTTTCTCGTAAGAAAAAAATATTTATCTTATGATTATAGTTCTGGTTGCACCAGACATCACTTTCCGGTTAATTTGGTAAAGGCGAGGAAAGAGTGGCTTAGCTTGGCAGCAGACGACGCTGCCGCGAAGCTCCGAAGGGTGTGCGGCGAATATTCACCGCGCACAGTTTGTTGAGAACGCTGCGACACGAAGACTGTACACTGATTCGTGCTCAGCCCACGAGTCCAGTGCCTTAGAACTACTTCAAAACAAGCAGAGTTCTGTGCAGCATGTCCGAGTGAAGCCCGCTGAGGGGATGCAGCCCGCTGAGCGGCGGCTGTGCTGCGGTCGCCATAAGTGACTGTTTCCGGTAATGAGGAATAGTAACTATATTTTCCTATAAGCATTGTTTGTATCGTGCAGGGCATTGTTTACTTTATGTCACTTTAATGTATCACATTTGAGCTGCTAACTGTGCTCTCAGAGTTAGGAGTGTCTATCAGCACAAATTCGAGAACGCTTACATAATGTGGCTTGTCAAACCCACCATATTGTCTTCTTTTTAAAGCGAGACTTTATATGTCTAGGCCAAATCGTATATGGCTAGGCGAAATCGCCTGTGTACAGTAAACTATCATCATCAGCATTGGCTCGAGCGTCGTCGTCTTCTTCCGCAGCTGGCTCCGTTGCCGCTCATCATTCCAGCGTAGAATCTCACTTCTCTTTTGTCGTCGTAATGGGGAGGCCACGTTTACTGGGGTATGATCCAACAATTGTCTTACGTAACTGACAGATTTAATTTTGAAGCAATTTAATTTCGAAGAATTGCAAGTGGCGATGGTGGGCGAATGCTGCTAACCACGCCACCGAGCAAACTCGAGACATCTGAACGCAAGCGACAACGGCAGACTGCGGTGATACCGTCAGTGACGTCGTTCTCTCCGTTGCAGCCGAACTGTGTGTAACCTCATAATTGAGAAATACTTTAATGAGCCCTCGGGATTAACCAGTGATAAGCACTGGGGCCGCACGTTTCAGCTTCGCTGGTTAACCATCTTCCCGTTGTGGAGATGGTTAGCCACCTTATTATTTTTTTTATTTACGGAAATAAATGCCGAAATACCGACAATAAATAGGAGCAAGGCTCTTTTTAATTAGTTCACATTCATTATACAAAATGCGCGTTACGAAATAGGAGGCAGCGGCAAAGGAGGAGGAAGAAATAAGAGAAAGGCAGAAGGCAGGGAGGTTAACGAGGATAACGTCCGGTTGGCTACCCTACACCGGGGGAATGGGAAGAGGGAACACAAAGATGACAGGGAGAGAGAGGAGGTAAGGAAAAAAGAGAAATGAGCGGTTAGTTCGCTGACGCGTGTGTTAGTGCAGTAATAGTCACAGACGTTGACACAAGCCCGTCGTCCTCAAGAAGCACAAAAGTGCCTTCACCGCTTTATGGGCTGACGAGCGATGGGGGCGGTGTTCCAGCAGCACCAAGAGAAAGATAAGAGGGGAAAGGGGGAGGTGACACGCTGAGCAGCCCCACCGGGTGCCGGGATGACGAGTGACGCTACAGCCAGATTTCTTCAACCACGAGAAGGAAACGCTCCACGCGTGCACAATTTTAGTGACACATTGCATCCATCACTTCCTTCAGCTCACAGAGATACGCATCACTGGAGATCAAATTGTGGCTTCTTTTCTCAGGCGGAAACACGCTTAACTTAAGGCCACATCCTGCACGAGTGATGAAATGATGCCTGTGGATGTGGTCCAACGGTGATCTGGCGCTTCCATCACTGCCATCTTTAACACGTAAACTCACTGCAAACCCAATACTACCTTGGTTTCTTCGCAAACCAGAATCTTAGCCGGTTAACCTCCCTGCCTTTCCGATCCCGCTTATCTCTCTCTCTCTCTCTCTCTCTCTCTCTCTCTCTCTCTCTCTCGCCTTGCCTCTCTTAATTACACTTTCAGCGAGTTGATGAGCTCCCTCACATCTCCGATCGATCACCACGAGGTCTTTCGGAATCCCCGTAGCCTACTCACTTTTCTTTCTTTCTTTTTTTCTATCCTGCGTGTGCTGATTACCGTCAACGCAACGTCAACGCAACGCTAAGTTCGTGCACTACGAAGGTGTCACAAAGCGCAGTACGTGCCCTCCTGGCCAGTGACTGCGGGCTTTCTGCGGTCTGCTTCGTTGATGTGTGTACGCCCTTACCGGCTGCTTCTTCTTCGTCTCTCCCCTCATCTCGTCGCAGGTGGTGTTCGTATTCGCCTTCGCCACCGCCACGTGTGTCTGCCACGCCAGCGTGCTGCCGGCCGCACCGCTGGCCGCGCCCTATGTCCTGCACCACGCACCGCTGGCCGCACCCTATGTCCTGCACCACGCACCACTGTTCCACCACCCCGTGTTGGCAGCGCCTCACCCGGTTCCGGCCCCCGCAGTGGCAGCGGCGGCTCTGCCGGCGTACTCCTACACGTACACGTCGCTCGCCCAGACGCACCCCGTGGCCGCGGCTCCGTTCCACGTGGTCGGAAAGTAAACGACATCTACTCACAGCTGAGAGCAGGCAACGGCGCAGGTGAGCGTGCATTTTTGCCGGCAGTATAGTCATGGATACCCGTGACAAAATAAATTTGTATCCGCCAAGCCCGTCAATATTGCCACGCCTTTTCCCGGCCGTGCCCGTCTGAAGTCGACACGGTATGATTTTTTTCGAGTCAATTAACCTAAAATAGGAAAGCTAGCTGTACAACTTCAGATTTCACAAGATCTGCTGGTGTCTAACACTCCGGTCGCATGATATCTCGATCGCACGGGACACTTTCAATCGCACTCGAACCATATCAGGAATCAAATTTCTCGATCGCCATTGGTTCTCTTCCGCCGCTTGCTCGAAGGAGCCAATCTCGACGGAAAATTTTGATCCCAAGCGGGTTCGATCACGATCGAAAGCATCCTCTGTGGCACCGGTATAAAACAATGAATAGGTGAGTCATACTCAGCTTTCTCCAAACCAGACAAATAAGTCCCTCACGACGCGGCCGCAGCTTCCTCGCCACCTATGGTGACAGCGCGGAAGGCAGCAGCAGCAAGTTACTTGCGAAGTCAATGTAGCGAATGCCCTTTACACCTCAGTCGCAAGAACATACATCGTGGAGGCTTTATTGTAGGCTGGTTGAGCCTGGAAAGGGCCGCTTCGTAATCCTTTGGAGAATACTAGCTGGATATAGACAAAAATTGCGTTATTTTGCCGGTAGTTAGTTGGCTGATTCGAAAAAATTTAGTTCCCGCACTGGTAAATTTGCCAAGTAAGTAATCCCTTGGATTTGATGTCCCGTTTACAACGTTTGTACTTGAGAGATGTCTTCTTCAGAATAAACTTTAGAAGCCAACGTCGCGGTTCTACAACAATTGTACTGTGCAGTATGGATGCGCTGCCCTTTTAAAGTCTAATAACCCGACATGTATTAGTAGCAAGAAACAGCAATGACAGGTAACGGGCTCCTACAGGAATGCATGTTCAGTACCACCCCTCACGACGTACGGATGGTCTGTCCACCACTGTTGATCCTTCCTTGTTAGCTGTTTTCACTTCAATGTAAACCTTGCGTCAAAGTTTACTGAGGTTTCAGTGTGGCTGTGTGTCATTTCCAAAAGACCTTGTTATCTCTTACCTAATGCAAGTTCCTCTAGCTCTTCACATTTTCAGACTTCCATCGGCTGTTTGCGCTGACGCTCAGTATTTCCAAGAGGTTCTCGTGGCAAACACGCCACATTTGACAGGCGTTTGATTCTGACATTCCTGGCAGTTGGTGGTTCTGTTCGAACGCCGCAGCCAATCTGTCAACGGCGCCTGTGAATTCGCTTGTCTGTACGGTCGGCCACAAAGTGTTACGTGACGCTGGGTTTGCGAAAAAAACTGAATTCTCCAAAACCGTGGCACACAGCCTCCGACTTAAAGTTTCAGTCTGTAGTAGTTTTTGGAACATAAACAAAAACATAAACACTGATTCATTGACACTCAGTCTGTAGTAGATTTTGCAGCATAAATAGTCATCCGTATACATAGAAATGACTAATATGACTAATATAAAGTGACTATGTGACATAAATTTTTACACAATTTGGATTAGTCATATAGCCCGCGACCTTTCAAACGTTTGTGGTGATTGTATTATGCTTAAGAGCAACCTTCCGAAAAAAAAAACATTTGTGGTGATTGCACGTTCGCTCATGCGGTCGGTTCGATAGCGGAGCTATCGCAGTCAGAACCTGCTAAAGTTTTGTATTGGCGAAAGCGTCCCGTCCTACTCCATCTAACCACAGTTGGAAATAGGGGCTCGAAAAGGATCACCGTTGCCAGTGACGTCAAGCCCAGCTGTCGTGGAAATGTTCCTTCAGCGGGTGCACCTTTATCACACTCACGTTCAGTTTTAACTGGCGTTTGCTGCGTGCTATCTGGACCGACTGAGAGAACACTGCGAACTTATTCCGGCTTAAGATCCAACGTGCAAGTTTCGCAAGCCGTGTGGCCTTGAAAAGCGCACGTATTCGGGTAAATGTCACATGTACAAAATACTTCCTATTTAAATTCAAACGAATAAGATGATCACTGTGCCCTGCGGCCAACGTGCAGGAAAGCATAGACTATTCAATACTCTCTTGCAGCCTATTCACATTAGAGAGAACAGCCCTAACGTCGGCATTGTATATACGGACATCAATGACTGTCATGCCGTGAGTGTACTTGTCATGATATGTGTACTTGGCCCATGGAATACTATCGCCCCCCCCCCCCCCCCCCCCCCCCCCCGACCTCGGCGTACCGCGAAATAAGGACACAGCTAACCTCCCTGAAAGACAGTACTCTCAATGAAATATCCTAATTAGCTTGTATGTTGCGTGTTCTGGTGTGTTTTGTGCATGTTGTGTCTCGATGACGTGCCACTGAGCCCTATCATTTCATTTCTCTTCATCTGGAGCAGCATGGTAGGCCTACAGCCAGACAAACCTCTCCAGCATTTTTTTTTCCTTTCAAGAGCTCCTCTTTCTCTATCTTACGTTTAGTTTAGTTTAGAGCAACTTCATCTTTGGCAGCTGGAGTCCAAGTCGAGGCTGCAGGAAACGAGGCGGAGAAGTGTGGACTTTTGCAAGCAGCCGGAGCGCTTTATTTTTTTTCTCTCTCTCTGCTCGAGCGCTAATGGTTATGGAAGCACCCTACAAAATGCTCTCCGCGTGTCCCGGATGTTTTCATCGCCATCTGCCAACCGCAGGCCGTTGATAGGTTGCCAGATAGCCGCGTACAGCACTCAACTGCTGATGGCTATCGCGTGCCGTCAGCACTCGGTGATGCGAACGATCGACTCGACCTTCGAGACGACCGCAACGCCTCTTTAAAGTCGTGGAACGGCATTTCTCTTTTCAGGGGACCGAGTCCATGTCGAGGAAGTGATCGCAGCTCGCCGGAAAGAACTTCCGCTTGTCTCGGCCATAGAACTAAGCGGCTCCAAGTGAAGCAAGGTGCGGAATGAGCTTGCGAGAAAAGTTTGGTTACGCAACGTCATTAGGAACGCAATAAAGGCATTCCGACTGATCTACATCTCTTGACTTTACTGTCTGACTTGACTCCGCCTTCTGGAGCCTTATTCATGATACCGTCAGAATACTGTATCGACATTACACGCAATTATTACATTATAATTTTTACAGGCAGATTCTTGCGCTGGCCGTTATTATGTGTTCTTTCCTTTGTGAATGTGTCCATCCGTACGCCGTGCTAAAGAACTATCATCACCCTGGCGTCGTGGAAATCATAAAATAAAAATGTAAAATACTGAAAAACGAAGAGTAAGTGAAGACATCGCATACATTTAGGGACACTGACCCTCAAGATCCTCTTCGTCGGGATGTGATATCACGTTGTAGTGACGTTGAAAAAGTAGCAACAAATAATGGTAAGTCACAAAACTAACTCTTTATTGGGTGAACCTGTGCGCTCGTTCCCAGAAAATCAAGTTACACTCAAATCAGAAAGAAAGCGGCGAGCACAGTCGGAGATTGACGAAGTTTTATCTGCTGATCAAGCCCGTCGGCAATTATTTATACATGACTCGTCGAAGGTTCCAGTGTTATCTATATTCGCCGGTGCTCGCGTGCCTTCCAGGAATTACAACACTATTCTCGTCACGCATGTAATCTGATTACAGGAGGTTCGGCTACAACATCAGATAGAATCGGTGACGACAGTCGAGAATGTTCCGGCACATGCGAGCTCGTTTTGCACCGAGTGAGAACATTAACAATAGTTAGTAGGTACTAAATGGTCACCGCAAGAAGACAAGTACCCGTGTCGATATACCGGGTGTCTCTGTTAAGGCATTACGTAATTTTTTAAAAGTCACGTGTGGCAGATAGCACAATTGAAGTTCCTCAGCTGTATTGCTCAAGCAGGCAGACATTATTTGCATGCCAAATCTTAATGCTTAAACGACTAATTAATCAAACATTCACTAATTAAGTCTTTAACTAATGTACACATTGCAGCTAGGGAGATCGCAAGGCGCATTCAATCGGAACCAATTCTCAGGATGACACCATCTGCCAGATATTAATTCCTGTACTTTGCGAAGAAATGCACTGGCGATCCAGTTACATTCGTACATATATTTTTTTAAGTAGGTGGGACGACAGTGCAGTATTACTGCAAGTTTGATGGCGCATATCTCGAAAATGGTGTCATTAACAAAATTATATTCAACTGGATTTTCCTTGCAGGCTCGCCGGCTACAAGCTGTAGATTGCAATATGTGTCGTAATTAATTGAAAACTTCATTAGTGAACTTATCTTAACGATTATGCATTACGATTTATCATGCAAGTAATGCCCGCCTCTTCGATTAGACCAGCTAACTAGGGCTGCTGGAATACTGATTTCTCAGATTAATGTCAGATTTATGTTTTTTTTTTTCATATCTCAAATATTCTTCAAAAGCAGTGCGATTCCTAAAAATGATCTTTGGATCAGATGGGGTTAACGAGAACCCTGCGTTAGCAGAAATTGAAGTTTGCATTGTGGCCAACTGCAAGCATATCTTGTCGTTCGTACTGACTTCCAGCTAAGTAGGTTGCACACTTTGCACGGAATACAAATTCCGGAATATTTTTAGTGCTCTCTTGATTGGTTGAGTCATCGATCGTTTGAGGGATGAGCAAGCAACTGATTGATTGATTGATTGATTGATTGATTGATTGATTGATTGATTGATTGATTATTAATACTGCCATTATCAGAATGCGACTGCTGTGGCCTAGAATCCAAGGAATATTTTTGTTTGTTTACACTTAAAATTCGACAGTATGAAAATGAAAAGCACTAAGGCTATGTCCCCGCGTTAATTACATTAGGAGATAAAGCTTGAAATTTTAGCTATAGCCGCAACTCTCCCCCGCGAAAGGCCAGGCTTGGTGGCCTTGGTCTGTTTTGTTTAGCGTCAGACGGAAGAGGAAATATCCGAGACAAGAACTTTGCAGTGATTTCGCTAACGGATTCTATTTGCGAGGGATGGAAAGTGGTGATTGTACGAAATACTAAGCTCCATTGTCGAGTATCTGCAATGGCACCCTTCTTCTACAATTTTATAAGAACGACCCCCTTCCCCCCTGGCCCTGCAATACCTCTCTCTCTCTCCCTCTTCTTCCTATTTCCCTGTTCCCTTTCCCCAGTGTAGGGCAGCCAACCGGACGCTTTTCTGGTTAACATCCCTGCCATTTATACCTCTCCCCAGTCCTCCTCAACCATCAATAAGCACAGCTCATCGAAGGGTCGGCCAACATACATTGGCCCGCAATCCGCCGTGTACCCTTCTCAGACACGAAGAAAGCTGAGATATAATCACTTTTCAAGTCTGTTCTTATTGCCGTCTGGTAAGTTACGAGCTCGAAAACTAGTCGTTTTGTTTAAATGTGCGAAAAGCGGAACCTGAGGGGAACGCGCTCTGCAGAGCGGAGGAGGTACCCATGCTATCTTCGCTAGCGTCATGTCCTGATTAACGTTTAGTCTCTCTCTCTCTCTCTCTCTCTCTCTCTCTCTCTCTCTCTCTCTCTCTCTCTCCGTATACGTCGATAAAGTTACAGTCTCCTCTTTTTTGTCATACGGAAAAATACTTTGCTTTACCTAAACACGGAGAGCAAGATGTGACATCGCGTTGTCGATTGCCACGTTGATGCAGCATGCCAGATGTCCATGCTATCTAGGGCTACTTAAAACTCACTTTTCTTTTCGTCGTCTGTGTCGACACAACGGTCTAGATGGAATTAGTGGCAATTTTCTCGAAAGCCGACGGCCAGAATACGATTAAACTTCTTGCACGCAGTAAACGCGTGCATCTGACTTCAAATCCAGTATGACTGCGTTACGCAAGCACTTCCGAGTCAACTTTGAAAATTATTCATAGCAACGTGCAACGAGGTCTTAAAGCGGGTTACAGCAGCTCGGCCGATACGTCTTACTACAACGCGCGTACACTGCTAGCCAAACGTCTCTTTACACTGGTCTTTTCTACACTATCCAAAATTTTGCAACAGGTGCTTTCGTTCTAGTACTTGTTTCGCAATTTCTTTATTGACACATTCCACGGAAACACATTGCACTTGGCATCCTTAGTTTCTCCATGCTTACGAAAGCATGGGTGGAGTTGCACTTTCTCCTCGTCTCCCCAAGGTCGCGAGAGTGCGCTTGAAAAAATCCCCGCTCCCTTTCGACAGAGAAAGCGCCGTGAGTTGCACGTCGAAGAGATCGTGGACGTAACGGTATAACGAGAGTCCTGGGGCCGCTGCCGAGTGGCAAGCGAGCTCAATGTCGATAGCCGCGAGGCACGGGTATGTACTAGACAGATGCTGTGAAAACGGTAGTCCGGCGTCTATCGACACGGTGCCTGCCAGTGAAGCCACCGCCGAAGCCGCGCATTATAAGAGGATGAGGTCGCTGTGCGATGCTATCGCATAGATGCGCCACGCAGGAATTCTCAAGAACGCAGCTACGTAAAGAATTTGGTCACCCGGCATCGCGCGTTTCGCCTTATCCGGTTCTGTTCGCGAGGCGGGCTGGTCTCGCGCGAGGGTAGAGAGGGAGAGAAAGAACACTCCAAGGAAACGAAAAAAACGCATCTTTCCCCTGCGACGCACTTCCTCCTCCTCTTCCATATTTTTGCATAGCTGCTTCGGTGTGTGCATGCGAATATTCGAATTTTCGAGCGCGAATAGAACGGTATTCGTCCTTCGATTCGAATTCGGTTTAAAGAATTCCCTGTTCGGAGTTGTCGAATGCGGTCGGCTCCCGTTGATGCGGTATCGGTTAATTAGACTATTCGCTTAATTCGAACACACTGGTGGGAAGTCTTGGCGCAAATAACTATACGACAACAAGAGCACAATTCCTTTATAAACGCAAACCTCTTTAACACTTTCTATGGCCACTTTCCTAACCATTGGGCCACAATCACACCTGCACGTTTTATCGTGCCTACGCTAACTTCCTATTTGAGATGACTGCCGCGTGCTGGTGACGATGATGATTTCCACACTACGGTACGTAGCCACAACAAGGGATTGGCAAAGAAGCGGGCGGTACATTTAAAATAAATTTAATAATTGGGTTTTACGTGCCAAAACCACGATCTGATCATGAGGCACGCCGTATATAGTGGGGGACTCCGGAATAATTTGGACCACCTGCGGTTCTTTAACGTGCACCTAAACACGGGTGTACACGGGTGTTTTCTCATTTCGCCCCCATCTAAATGCGGTTGCCGTGGTCGGGATCCCGCGACCTCGTGCTTAGCAGCCTAACACCATAGCCACTTTTAAAAAATGAGAACAAATTAAGGAATACAGGGCAATATAACAGCTGTCACATTGCGTAGCTCGGGTGCGCGAGTGCGCATGCGCGTGCGTCTCTTTCCTTTACGCCAGAGGCGCAGGGGGGAAATGGCCATATTTGTAGCATTTCATAACACGCTTCACGAAATCTTCGCTTAACATAAATTCCAGAATGCGAGTTGGATCTGCATATCTTTTTTTTTCTCTCTCATTTGGACAGTCTCGCTATGAACGGATTCCTTTAAACGACGTGAGGTACTGCAGTATCATACTTAGATACTTGAGCAACACAACGCTCTACAATGTACACCCGGTGACGTGCTGTTCCCGTTTCGTTGCTCTCATAGTCATGGTGTACCAGATATTATTCCGTTTCAGTTGTTTCCAGTTCACAAGCTTCTCCGCTTACCTGGATTGCAGGTATTAACGGCATTACATGTATCAAGTACCCAAAGTAAGCCACTATCGCATCTACGCAACTTGTACATTTCATTTTGTTAAGAAATTGGAAATATTCGGTATTCAATTCGACATTCGAAGATCGTTTTTCTTTCTTTTTTCTCTTTTTTTTCTTTTTTTTCCGAGTATTCGTATTAGCAGTTTGATTCGGAATTGTTGCTGTGTAGGCACCTCTACTTTATTCCTCGTTCTGTTCATCTTCTCCTTGGTGATTGTGCTCTTCTTTTCATAGATAAGCAACTGCGCACTCACTAGTGCGTCAGCACCAGTTGTGAGGAAGCACTTGAGCACTAGACAAGCGAGGACATTTTTCCAACCGTCTGTCTTCGTCATATTGTCGTTTCGTCGACGCAGCTGTACATTCTTTTGGCGTGGCAGTGAGCTTCTTTATTTTTTCTTGAAAAGTTTTGTTTATCAGCCGGCGCAAGGAACCCTCGTCTGTGACCGTCACTTCTGCGACGCTTGTCAGTCCACCGCTGGTCAAGCGATTATACCGGCAGGCAGCGTAGATTTAACGGAAACAACATAGCATGTTTTTCTAATCTACCACGATGCCGCAGTTCATTTTCATTAGGAAAGCGTCTCACTGGTTAGGACGATTGATTTGCACTGCACATGCGTATTTCTTGGGATGCCGGCTCAGTCGTTGCAGTAGTGTGACGAGGAATGGGCAGTATATGAAATGGCGTTGTTTCTATGTTGGTTGAAGATGGAAGACGCGGGGCTTGAAGTCGCGTGAAGCCTTACGCTCCGGTTAATTCAACCCCCACTGAACCCCACCGGCGGTCTCTCATGCGCGTAGCGGTTATCAAAACCTGTGTATTTCGAGGTTTTACTAACCGCTATACGCGCATGAGGGACCGTCGGTGGGGGTCAGTGGGAGTCGAATTAACTAGAGCGTAAGGCTTCGAAGAGTCATCATCATCATCATCAGCAGCAGCAGCAGCAGCAGCAGCCTATATTTTATGTCCACTGCAGGACGAAGGCCTCTCCCTGCGATCTCCAATTACCACTGCCTTGCGCTAGCGTATTCCAACTTGCGCCTGCAAATTTCCTAACTTCATCATCCCATCCAGTTTTCTGCCGACCTCGACTGCGCTACCCTTATCTTGGTATCCATTCTGTAACCCTAATAGTCCACCGGTTATCCATCCTACGCATTACATGGCCTGCCCAGCTCCATTTCTTCCGCTTAATGTCAACTAGAATATTGGCTATCCCCGTTTGTTCTCTGATGCACACCGCTCTCTTCCTGTCTCTTAACGTTAGTCCTAAGATTTTTCGTGCTATTTCTCTTCGTGCGGTCCGTAACTTGTTCTCGAGCTTCTTTGTTAACCTCCAAGTTCTTGCCCTATATGTTAGCACCGGTAGAATGCAAGGGTTGTACACTTTTCTTTTCAACGCCAGTGGTAAGCTCCCAGTGAGGATTTGGCAATGCCTGCCGTATGCACTCCAACCCAATTTTATTCTTCTGTAAATTTCTTTCTCGTGATCAGGGTCCCCTGTGAGTAATTGGCCTAGATAAACGTACTCCTTTACAGACTCTAGAGGCTGACTGGCGATCCTGAATGCTTGTTCCCTTCCCAGGCTATTGGACATTATCTTTGTCTTCTGCATATTCATCTTCAACCCAATTCTTACACTTTATCGATTAAGGTCCTCAGTCATTTGCTGTAATTCGTCGCCATCGTTGCTGAATAGAACAATGTCATTTGCAAACCGAAGGTTGCCGAGATATTCGCCGTCGATCCTCCCTCCTAAGCCTTCCCAGTCTAAGAGCTTGAATACTTCTTCTAAGCATGCAAGCATGCAGCATTGGCGAGATTGTGTCCCCTTGCCTGACCCCTTTCTTGACAGGTAACTTTCTACTTTTTTTTGTAGAGAACCAAGGTAGCTGTGTAATCCTTGTAGAAGTTTGCTAAAATATTCACGCATCCCTCCTGTACCCCTTGATTACGCAATGCCTCTATGGCTGCTGGTATCTCTACTGAATCAAATGCCTTTTCATAATCTATGAAAGCCATATAGAGAGGTTGATTGTACTCCGCAGATTTCTCGATTACCTGATTGATGACATGGATATGATCCATCGTAGAATATCCCTTCCTGAAGTCAGCCTGTTCTCTTGGTTGGTTGAAGTCAAGTGTTGCCCTGATTCTATTGGAAATTATATTGGTGAATATTTTATACAATACTGAAAGCAAGCTAATGGGTCTATAATTCTTCAATTCTTTAACGTCTCCCTTCTTATGGATTAGTATAATGTTGGCGTTCTTCCAGCTCTCTGCTACACTTGAAGTTGTGAGGCATTGCGTATAAAGGGCCGCAAGCTTTTCAAGCATGATATATCCTCCATCTTTGATTAAATATACTGTTATTCCATCTTCTCCAGCAGCTTTTTCCCTGGTCATGTCTTTAAAGACCCTTCTAACTTCATCGCTAGTTATAGAAGGAGCCTCTGTATCCGGTTCATCACTATTTCGAATGAAAGTAGCTTGGCTGTTTTGGGCACTGTACAGGTCAGTATAGAATTCTTCCACTGCTTTTACTATGTCATCGAAATTGCTGATGATATTACCATGCTTATCTCTCAGTGCATACATCTTGCCTTGTCCTATAATGCCAAGCTTTCTTCGTACTGATTTAATGCTGCGTCCGTATTTTACGGCTTCCTTCGGAGAGGATGCCTTCACAAAGGCATACTCTACATTAACTGGAGTGACCGACAATGCAGCATGCGAGGTCTGCTGCACCGAAGAAACTATCGACCACCTCTGTGCCACTGCCCACGATATGCCTCAGAAAGAAAAACTTGCTAACGCGCTACAAAAACTGGAGAATCGGTCGCTTTCCGTGCAGGTGCTGCTAGAACACCGCCCCCAACGCTCGTTGGCCCACCAAGCGGTGAAGGCACTGTTGTGCTTCTTGAGGACGACGTGCTTGTGTGAACGTCTTTGGCTAAGAGTGCAATACCATGCGCGTCAGCCAACTCACCGCTAATTTCCTCCTTTCCTTTCCTCCTCTCTCTCCCTGTCATCTTTGTGTTCCCCTTTCCCATTCCCCCGGTGTAGGATAGCCAACCGGACGTTATTCTAGTTAACCTCCCTGCCTTCTGCTTTTCTCTTTCCTCCTCCTCCTCTTCCTCTAAATACACAAGAAATTCTGCCGACTGCGTTACTGCTTTTGTCTCTTTTGAGGATTTAGTCAGCGCCAACGACAATGTCGATGTTTGTGGACCCCTTGCCGAAGACGACACTGTGAGCAACGTGACAGTTCAACAATGATGCAGCGTTTAGTCACATCGGCGCTCTACACAGCATGCTGGTTGATTTGCACTTAAAGAGGAAGAAGCAAAAAAGACATTGCATACCATTTCAAGGAAGAAAACAAATTTTTTATTAGTTCATTTTGCACTAGTACTAGTACTGTACTAGTACTAGGACTGTACTAGTACCTCCGGCGTAATGAAATGGTAAGTGCAAATCTAGATACCGCTCCGATTACATGTTTTCGCCAGCCTTTAGTCAATTGACCGAGGTTTCAAATATTGCAGATGGAGAGATCTTGCGCCAAAAAAAAAAAAAGTTTTTGTTCGATAAGTACCGTGACTGGAGTGCTTCCCCGTGTGCCTCTTAGCTAGCTGGCACTTCGAGCGATAAGGCTGCGCAACCGCGTCCCATTTCGCTCCATGCGCATGTCAGTCTCTAGAGAATTATGGTAAGACGAATAAAATATACTGCCATGTTCGAACTAAACTGCTAGCAACTTTCGACACATCACGAACGCACGAATAGGACGCGCCGCTGGAAGTCAGGCTTTCAACACGGCAGGGAGAAATAGAAAAAAGGAAGACAAGAAAGTTCATAGTGGTATCACCAGAAGCATCTCTATTTGTTGTCGTTGCAGAGTACCTAACTGCCCTGATTGCGTAGATTACCTATCGCTAAGTGACCGTGTACGCTGTAATTTTCGTGCTCAAATCGGGCGGCAACGTATGAGCTGTGGGCACTCTCCTCCAAGCACTGTTCTCCGGGTGCGGCAGAGAGCTGCGAAGTCTAAGGACAACAGAGAATTACGGTACACAAAAGCAAATGCCGCTAGAGAAGCACTGACTGGGTTTTTTCTGGCGAAAGGATGGTCGACCTTGCTACCGATTAAAAGTTGGCGCAGTCTCGGTTCTATGCAAACGAAAGCTCGCCGTTTTAAACAAAAACAAAAAAATGAAGACAACGAAAGAAAATCTCCCGTCGCTTCCACGGAGAGCTTCGCATAGAAAGAAATACTAGAGGAAACGAAAGAAATCGCATGGGGGTACACTAAAAGGAAACCCTCGCCAGGGATTGTCTCAGCGATGGCAAATGTGAAAGCATCCGTTATCGTTTCGAGACACAAGAAAGGAAGGAGTGAGAGAATGAGAACGGGCGATTGATGCCGAGCAGATAGGGTGAAGGAGCTCGGCAGGCGTAACGGGAGAGAAACGGGCGTTGCAGCGACGCTCGCGAGCGAAGCTTCGCGTTGGCCGCGTGACCCTGCGGCTGCAAGCCGCCGCGGTGCTCTATCTATGCAGCCGCCGCTTGAAAACTGCGCCTGGGCCTCTTCGAGACGAGCGCACGTGAAGGGCGTGCAGATCAGGCAAAGACGCTGGCGCGTCCTTTGTGGGCGCTTTTAATTCGGCTCCGAGGAGATTATCCGAGATTAAGCGATATATGGTTTCCCGCGACTCTTCTCCTCTTTCCGAGTCGCATTTCGCTTCGTCTTTCCTTTCGGTCGACTCCTCTCCTGTCGACGAGGTGGTGGTATAAAAGCGCGGCTTCCGGCTCTAGGACTCTTACCCGATTGAAGAGTATCGTCTGTGGTAGCGTCGTTTGGTTTTTGTCTCCCAACATGGCTGCATTCAACGGAGTAAGTTGAAGATCGTACGAGGAATCATGCCGGGCTGTATTTGTTGCTTGAGATCAAACGGCTGTGTTCCATACAAGCAGCTTGCATCCTCTGGATGACAATGCGAAAAACCAATCGCGAGTGCGTTACTTCTACATTTCCTCGTCCATCTTGGATATTTAAGTTGCCGTAGAGAACCAAGCATTCCTTCGCAGGCGAAGTGCCTCCTCCCCTGCTTGCTCCTATTCGGGCGATCTCAAGCGCACTCCGGAATTAATCATGTGCAGTCCAAACCATTTTTTTTTTCTGTAAATGAATTCCATGCAGTAGCTCTAACTCATCATTGTTTCGTGAAAACCTTTTCACACGACAAATTTCGCGCGCGTTAAGCTCCTCCGAGTGTTGTTAAAAACAGAAACGATCTGCAGTTCCCAGACCCCACCAACATCGCCTAAAACGCGCTCAAAACACGGTGCCGCACTTAGGTTATCACTGCCCTGACCTACGTCGTTTTGCTCTCATTTCTTTCCTCAGGTGCAGCTTCTGGTGCTGCAATCGCTGGTGTTCTGGTGCGCCGTCAACGCCGGCGGCCTCCACCCGGCCACGGAAGGCTTCTCGCACAGTATCGCCCACCCGGACGGCTCGACGCACCACTCCACCTTCATCAAGCACAACACGAACGTGGTTCCACGTGACCACGACTCCGGTGTCTACGACCCGCAATCGGGACACGTCGTGTCCGTCCACTCGACCGGCCCCCATGGTTACAGCACCGGCGCTAGCCACGTGGTCGCCTCCCGGCCGCTAGGAGCTTACGGCACCGCTGCCTACGGAACTGCTGCCTACGGAGGCTACGGAGCCTACGGAGGATACGGAGCCTACGGAGGTTACGGAGCCTACGCCGCCGCGCCTTCCTACTCTGTGGCCGCTGCTCCAGCCGTGTCCGTGGCAGCAGCTCCGGCAGTTACTGTGGCTCACGCCCCCGCTGTCTCCGTCGCCGCCCCAGCTGCCACGACCGTCGTGAGCCATGGAGCCGCCGTGTATCCAGGACACACAGTCACCGGCTACGGCTACGGAGGTAGCCTCGGCCTTGGCTACGGTGCTGGTTATGGCCTCGGCTACGGTGCCGGTTATGGCCTCGGCTATGGTGCCGGTTATGGCCTCGGCTACGGTGTTGGTGGCGTCGGAACCGTCGGAACAGTTGGAACCGTTGGAACCGTTGGAACCGTCGGAACAGGCGTCGCCACCTACGGAACTGGGCTCGCAACTTACGGTGCTGGCTACGGCACTGGCTACGGCGCTGGCTATGGCGCTGGCTACGGCTACACCCTCGGCGGACTCGGAGGCTACGGCTACGGCCTGCCCACGTCCCGCACGGTGGTCCAGAGGGGCCCGTACATCAACAACCGCGTCCTGCCCACGGCTTTCGGTGACGTCCACGCCCCGCACCATGAGTTCCACCACCACGAGCACCACACCGTGCATCCGACTGGAGGCACCGCGTTTCGCCGTCGGAGCCTTCAAGAAATAGGCCCACAAGTTCCTTGATGCCGGCGGTGTCATCCTAGGTGGCTTCGAGAAATAGGAGGCCCCTAGGCCCGTCGTGTGTTTAAGCGCGGAGAACGGGTGGCCCTGACACGAACAAATAGCCGACAAGACGAGCATCGTCAAACCATCCTGCTTCCGACGTGGCGCCGGTAGCAAGTAGTCACTGTAGCAAGGGCAACGAAGATCTCTACTTTCGAACGGAAAATTGGCGGCCGCACGGTTCCCGAGAGCCGATACATTGAGAAATACACTGAGGGAAGCCCATGGAGCGATGTCAGTTGAACGCTGTGTGTAAAAAAAAAACGCTGTTGCCTGCTTGTTGTTATCTATTTATGAATAAACAAAGTATTTAGAGTAAAAACAGGTTTTAAAACCGAGTGTGGTGTCTTTCCATTCACTTTGCAGACGCGAAGTCTTCAGCTTTGAACAATTGTGTTCACGAACCCATGAGAACGGACCAAGTTGTGGGTGTTATTGCTTATTAGCTATTTTCGCGCAGGTCTTATCCTGTGAAACTGACAACAGCGTGTTTGAAAGCCGCTTCGAAGAATACTTAACCGATCTACAGCCGTCTCTCACGTCGCTAGCTCCAAATAATTGAGTTTTCTAGAAAGCGCATGCATTCCATCATTCAAGCCGTTTAGCCGTCTTCATGAGCCGATCTGCTCATGAAGACGGCGCACAGGAACCAATCCCGCTGTCACGAACAGATGCAGCAGCGAAACTTCGAGTGCTTGCAAACGATGCCACACAATCGTTGTGGAACACATCTAGTTTGCAACACACACGTCTGCATCGACTGGACCCCTGTCTTCGACTTCGACCTCCACCTGGACTATCCCGACCCGAAACAACAGTACTTTGCCGATTGTGGCTTGGTGTCGCATTTACAAAGTCGTTTGCTTACCGCATTGGATGGGAGGATAGTGCTGCGTGTGAACACTGCGGCGACGAGGAAACAATCGAGCACGTACTTTGTCACTGTCCCCAATACAGCGCACATAGGCAGTCATTCGCGACCGCGCTGGCACGTCTTGACGACCGGCCGCTTTCGGAGCAGACAGTCCTGGAACGCCGGCCTATACAGTCGTCACACAATAAGTCAGTCAAGGCACTCTTGAAGTTTTTGCGATCGAGTGGACTATCTGACAGACTATAGTTCTCACAGACGTTTCCAACCTCCTTTTCTTTTTCTTTTTTTTTAATTCCTTAATTTTTTTTTCGTGACTGCTTTTTCTCTTCCCTATTCTTTCCACCTTTCATTTCCCCTTCCCCTTCCCCCAGTGCAGGGTAGCAAACCAGAATCTTTTCCGGTTAACCTCCCGGCCTTTCCCACCACGTTCCTCTCTCTCTCTCTCTCTCAAGCCGTTTAACAGGAGTTGGGCGAAAAGTGATCTGGGTCTCATCTTTCTATTCCCTCTTTCCCAGTCCACCAGATTAGGGTAACCAAGCAGACGCCTTTCTGGTTAACATCCCTGCCTTCTCTCTTTCTTTTCTCCTCCTCCTCCTGGGTCAAAAACGTTGGAAAAACCCGTAAACGAACGCTTGCTACACAGGACTCGGGTCTGCCGAACGTGAGCGACAGTCCCGTCCAACCGGTACGGTCGCAAAGTGATTAGCGACGACTATCATCAGAAACACTAGCATCAGAAACACGTGGACGACGACTACCAGAAAAGATGAAAGCGGAGCTCCGATGACGCGTGCATTTCCAGGTGAGTTTCTTGTTTTGTCCTTCAAATAGGCTGAAGCACAATTCCGCAGCATGTTGCTTTCTTTTCTTGCACGAAAATTAAGCTAAGCCTAAATGAAACGTTGAGACACACACAATGATACATGCTTCACTGACGACCAACTGGCCTAAATGCGATTGCGCCGCCTGCGCACAGGGTTCAAAAAGAGCTTTCACGTTGTAAAATATACTTCGTTGCATTTACTAGGCTCTTCCCGGCAGCATCGGCTGCCAGTTATTTCTCGTAAAATGCGCAGACATCCGTAATTTCATTCCGAGGCACTGCAATAACGCGCTGTCATATTTGCAGTAATTTCCCGCAAAAACACAGACGTCTGGTGCATTTTTTTTTTTTTTCATTCCATGGCTCCTCAAGAACACGCCGTAAAATTTACAAGCATATACAGTAAAAAACACGTCTCATTTTATTCCATGGCACCACAATAACAGGCCATCATACTTACAGTCAATGGCCCGTAAAAAATACTGGCTTCTGTAATTTCATTCCACGGAACCGCAATAATATGCCGTCATATTTACAACAATTTTAGCAGTTTTTCTGTGAATTCTCGAACTGTGCTCTCCGATAAAAACGAACCTGGTACATTTATTATTTTATCGTTATTGTAGTATCCCATTTAATGTTATTTATTACTTTTGATGCAGAATATTCCTGCTTACCAGATACCAGTTACTTCACTGTTCACTAGTTATACCTTTCATCTGAAGCAATAAAAAATGAGAACACCGTGAAAAAGGTGACTGGCAATAAAACCAAAGCAACAGCTAATGCCAACGTGAAATTATATTAGCCATTATTTGAAGTATATTTGTAGACACTATAGCTCAAGAAAGAAGACGGGATGCAGCCTTAACAAATAAACGAGGCAAATCGACAAAAAAAATAATGAAGTGCAATAGTCTACTGCTAGGGTAAAGTTCACCAGTAAATATCAATATCTCTGATTGACAAACTATGTTCGAGTATGCGTTTAGAACAATTAGAATGGGCCTAGCAATACACCGGAACCCCGTGGTACAAACATGTCTTAGCTTACTGCTCTTTCTTGGCAGTGGTAGTACATCTAAAGGACCCTACAATATACACAAGTAGACAGCAAACTTGGTATCTAGGCCTATACTAAGTGCAACAAAGGCATGAACAAGCACCTTATTCTGAAATACTAACGAGTGACGCTATAGCATCAGCAGGAATGTCGTTGATGAACTATTATAATAAATAATTGAGAAGGTAGAAAGCAACTGGTTTATTGCACAAAACATTTTGCTGGCAGTGTTGAAGAAAAAAAACGCATTTGAGTTGATTCCTATGCTGGTGATGTCCACCCTGGAGAATGGCACGAGGCTTCAGCTGTAGGGTAGAAAGTGAACACAGAGTATAATTTCTCAAAAAGAAATTTTGCACAAAGCTATCTCACTAAGTCACTACTTACTGTAATTTTTGCATTCTAAGATAGATGCTTGAGGTATACAAAAACATACCAACATGTCCCAGTCAGCTTCTATGATACGATGCTCAAGATTTACCACCTTTTTTTATTTTTTATTTTTTTGATCTCGGTGGTTTCGCCTTTGATTTTGTGCCACCACCTTGGTTGATCCCAAGGAGGGCTCTGGAAGGAGGTAAACTAAATACATCTAAAACTTGAATGCCGGAGTTCCTTAACCTGTGGAATAGGCTGCAATGTGAAATAATTTCAGCTCTTGCATAGAAAACCCAATAAAAAACAAAAGCAATGCGCATTAAGGGCACCATGCTTCATCGATAAACGACAGACAGCTGATGCTGTGAAAAATTCACTGACGTGTGTGTTGATGAACATTGTTACGCTGAACTCTTGGATAAGCTATAACGAAGCACCTAGTTTACTTCCCATTAATACACTGAAGTTGGGAATGTCTGATATAGTCGAGCGAAATTACAAGTTCCCTTCAGGTGCAAAATTTTTCAATAGCATAGGCACTGTATCATTATTCCACAAACCCGATAATACATGTTCAAGTTTAAAGAACCGCATCCGTGAACTTCGTTTCTGTGAATGCGAAAAAATATGACAAGCCAATGCAACATAAGCCGCAATCTAGCAAGAGCAGGAAGCAGAAATGAAAGATACTTTTGTAGAACTGCCTCTCGTTATATACCACAAGTGCGGCTGCCTGAAACTAGCAAGTTCTCATGATGTTCTCTCGCGTGACATGAACGACAAATACGAGAAATTATGGATGCATGCTCCAAGCTAAGCACAATGCTACAACAAAGTGAAGAAACATAGCTCACATGCTGGCACAGTTTAATGGAACTAAACATAAAAAGAAACAGACAAAAAATCAAAGCCCCTTTCTTAAAGAAAAATGGTCGACCGCGAAGCTTTCTCCCATGCAAACTGAATCAAAGTCATCCAAAGCCAACGACCACGCAACGAACCCAAGAAATGCCGAGCGACTCGATGCAATGCATATGTGATTTGATTGCTTGTTTAGGATTGCATTTTTTTTAACGTTGTAGTTTAATGAAGACACATTTCGTTAAGTTGCATAGCCTTTATTTTAGATATTGCAGCCGTTGATTACACGAACAGTCCTACTTTCACGGACGACTCTACACTTGCGCACTATTGCCTTGTGATCGCTGTGGTAGACGGTCAGAGGCTCTGCCGTTGCCGATACACGGGATCGGCCTTACGGGCACGATCGCGCTCGCGTACGGCAGCCTCTTCTGCCGTGCGCTGCACCCGCGGCCTATACCCATGGTGACGGCCGGGCATGCATTGCGTGACGCGCGTAATGCAATGCACACTTCGTCTGGGTAGCGTGGCGTTGCAGTTCCCACTCTTCTTATCGGTACAACTGCGGATGTAAACTGTAGTATTATACGATACGTATGTCGTGCGCCGTTGTTCTACTGTGTGCGCAGATGCGCAGATAGTTCCATTGTGTAAGTTGGCTTTCCTGCAGTGAATTTTCGGTGCTCACAGACGAATCAGTGAGACATAGAAAGCTGTGCTTTAAAAATACCTAACAATACATTTGCGCTGCTCTACGCGAACAATAAATAACACGTCACGGCAGTCAGATAACGCCTCGGTCACCGCCAACGATGTCTTCGAGGCACGAAACACCAAAACCCAATTCGGTGAGCACGTGTCATAATCATAATCGTCAACATTAGCCCATTTTCATTTCCACCGCCGGACGAAGGCCTCTCACTGCGATATCCAATTGTCCCTGTCTTGCGCTTGGTGATTCCAATTTTCACCTGCAAATTTCCTAATTTCATCAACCCACCTAGTTTTCTGCCATCCTCGACTGCGCTTCCCACCCATTCCCACCTCGACTGACACCCATTCTGTAACTAATGGTCTACCGGTTATCTACCCTACGCATTACACGGCCTGTCCAGCTGCATTTGTTTCTCTTAATGTCAACTAGAATGTCCGCTATGCCCGTTTGCTCTCTCATCCACACCCCTCTCTTCCTGTTTCTTAACGTTAGGCCAAAGATTTTTCGTTCCGTCGCTCTTTGTGCGGTCCTTAACTTGTTCTGAAGCTTCTTTGTTAACCTCCAAGTTTCTGCTCCATATGTTAGCACGTGTGTTGCAATTTCGGATGTAATTGTAGATGCGGTAGTTGCAGACGGTGCCGTTCTTCTTCTTTCTGGGGTTTTACGTGCCAAACCCAGTTCCGATTATGAGGCACGCTGTAGTGGAGGGCTCCGGATTAATTTTGACCACCTGGGGTTCTTTAACGTGCAATACAACGCAAGCACACGGGCGTTTTTGCATTTCGCCTCCATCGAAATGCGGCCGCCGCGGTCGGCATTCGATCCCGCTACCTCGAGCTCAGCAGCGCAACGCCTTAGCTGACTGGGCCACCCCGGCGGGTGTTCCAGACGGTGCCGAGCAGCGTCTGTGTCCTTTCCCAATGCCAGCAAAGCCATGCTATCGCTCGACAAACATGGTTTACCGCGTTCAACCACCGCAATTTTTTAACTTCACTAGCGCCAAAGCTTTTTCTTTTTTTCAGTAGCGCAACTTTCAAAACACTAGAAAACTCAAAGCGTACTCACCCAACTGTGGCTGCTTGGTACTAGGGCCTGGGTCCTACACAATCTTAGGTCCCCGCCAGCCAAGTGGTGGAACAATAGAAATATCTTGCCGCCACCGTTTGCCCACTCGGTCGCTTACTTTTTCATCCAAGAGCAGACACTGCAGTACGCTTCCTGCAGTATCCGCTACAGTGGAGCATAGGCTTGCCGGAGCAGGTGGCACAACAACTGCGCATGCGCGTTGTTCGAGCCCCCCCGCTCCCCCCTCGTTTTTTCTTTCGGGCATTGCACTCTCACCCTTTTGCTCCGTCCTTTCTTTCTCCCTTTTCAGACAGCGCCCATGCGCGTGGCTTGATACCCGGAATTTCGCCGTTTTCTCAGTGCAGGCATAGTGCCCTAATTTATACAGGAAGAAAATGCGTGATAATAACAAGCACTTTTTACAGTGGACCAGCACTAGAGTCGTATAAAGACACATTCGTCCGCACTGCGACGTCTAATAAGTGCCTCCTGACTGCTACAGTCAAGAAACGTTTCTATATGAGCCCATACAGTTTTCTACGTGGCAGTGTCCACTAATCCCGTAACCAAACTCTCTCATTGCTATTCCTGAAGCATCTGCGCATGCTCAGAGCCGCCTTCGGTGAAAGAGAGGAAGAGATGAAGGAGGATGGGGTGAAAAAGGTCAGCAAGGTCAATTAGACGCACGTCCGGCTTGGTACTTTACTGCGTGCGGAAGAGTGCTAAGGGATGAAAAGAAAGAATGAAAATGCCCGTGCCCAACGTAATGTTGGAATCTGAATAACGTGAAGCGTCTTTCAGTTAGCGTAGCAGCAGTAGCAGATGACACGAGCGCCGCCTCGTCACCTGTAGTGGTTCGCTGTCTGCGTCACGGTAACGAAGCTTCTGACGATACGATGCTTCTCGAGACACTATAATGTTGCTGACGGGTGTACGCACAGAGACGCACGACACATATTTATAGTCATATCCAAGGCATCTATACCCTAGCTTCGTATCACAGTGGCAAGTACCAATCGTGGGGGATTGTCCGAAAATGGGCGCATACCGAGTTGCATACACCCACTGCCGAAATTTTCTGTTCGGGCAAGTACACAGCGGCACATACGGAGGGACTTAAGTTGTCTGCTAGGCCAGACAGGAATCAGCAGCATAGACGACTTGGGCGAGTGGGTATGTGCCCAAATCGACAACTTGCTGCTGGCTGCTGTCTATATATATATATATATATATATATATATATATATATATATATATATATATATATATATATATATAGGCAATTTAGCCGTAAAAGCGAGAGATATGCGTTAGCATCCCGTCCCGAATCCATGATTTAAACCGCGTTCACCAAATGTTAAGCTCTTCCGTGCCCTCTCTACCACGTGACCGGTTTTCCAGACTTCACACACATACACGTTTTCCCGCTTTAACACTCCTAATGCTAACGCATTAAAAGAAAGAGAACACTGAGACTGTGCATAGTCATCTCACCGGCCCCTAGCCCACTACGCTGTACGCTCCATAGTGTTGGCCCTTGGTGGCAGCACACCTATAGAGCACTGTTACCGTCTTCCATAGCACCCTCATTAACTATACGAAGGCGCAGGCCTGGGCCAAGTGTTGTAAATAATACAGCCTTTATTTAGGCTGCTTTGTACATTGCTGACGTGCTGCAGATTGGTCAGCCGTGGAGCTGTCTCAACTTCCCGCCGTGTCCCTTGACCGAGGGGGTGAGTACGAAACCAAGTTCAGTTGCCGAGCTCCGAGCACCGTCGGGAGTAAGGTCACGGAAACTGAAAAAAAAATGGAAAAAAAAACTGCCCGTTAATACGTTAGACCGAGCGGACATTGTGTGAATCGAACGCAATGGGAAGGTATCTCGAAATACTCCCGCTGCCGAAGGCCTTCGCGTCTATCAGTTCACGCATATACGGCAGGCATGATTCGGCACTACTAAACTGCGCGAGCGGGCTTCAAGTATGCGACGTCATGTGCTGCATGTCGACTGTCGCGCGCAGAAATAGTTTTGTTACAAGGTACAGCATCAAAAAGAGAGAGAGAGAGAGAGAGAGAGAGAGAGTATTCGCATAAGTTTGCTGACAAGCACGTTTGTTCCAAGGCCATATTACCGACCATCGTGTTCGAGACTGTCGTGTTCAATATCTGCTGATTAGTCAAGTTAACGTAAGCGGACTTTCTTTGCACGCCGTGTAGTTCTTGGGTCAGGAGTTATACCCCTGTCACACGGCACATGCAATGTCATTTGTAGTAAATGACATTCATACCGAATGTCATTGCCGTCTTGGCTTCCCGGTCTACACCGCGGGTAAACAATATGGCATTCGCAATTGATGGCAATGTTCATCGGCAGGCTGCTATGATAACTAAACCCTACAAATAGTGCTTCTTGTTTACATCTTTTCACTATATTGTTAAGAATACAATGGTAAACATTGGATGGTTATCTGAAAATATATTACATTTCGTTTTAACTTTTCTATTTTGTAATTTTTTGCCAAGCCACTGTCGTCGAGAGTACACGCTGCCGTCACCGGGCGATCGGCGCGCCTTTGCTACTTTATCTGGTCGATAGAGTCTGGCGAGTGTCCTCACCTAAAGAGTATATACCTTACACCGTGGTCAGGAGTTAGACTAGAAGATTTACAAGCACAGGAGGCGCTCGGCTAACGTCGCACACTGGTAACTGGGGATTACTGTTGTCTGGCATTAGACTTGACGAGGATGATAATAATGATGGTGCTCAGGCACATTAACATGCCAGTAATTGTCACGATGGATTTTACTTAATGCAAAAGTTGATATCGCAAGAAATGATCTGTCAAGAATACTGACTCCCACCTTTAGAACATCCGGGAAACGAACTGGGACGATGGCACCAGTTCAGCACAATAGCCTGCCCTTTATATTGCGCGTACATAAATGATCGGGGAAGTCCTCGACACAAACCGGACATTCTTTTTTTTTCTTTCCTGGCTGATCCTTCTATCTCTCCTCTTGTTACTCTGTCCGCCTCCATCAGTAGTTGTGGCCTGGCGCCTCAGGTCTCCTGCTGCTGCGCACAAGGCAGCAGTTACCGTATAGACTCGAGTAATGACCGCACTTTTTTTACAATTTTGACGAGGTGCGGCCCTTGCATGGGACCGAACCTTTTGGTCAAAATGGTGCAGGCCCAGCCGGCGACTTGTGCACACCCAGATCTTGTGCACATCCCGGCTCTCGATATCTAGTAGCGGCATGCGAAAGTACGCAGCGCGCGAAAATTCGCCGAAGCGCGCGCGCGGCATCGGGATACCGAACGCGATTGCTTCTCCTATGGAATTTTTTTTTAGAACTTTGGGCTGTTAAGTTGGGGGTGCGGCCCTTACACGGTTCTATACTGACACGTATACATGTTTATCTTTCACCGGTGGCCGCTTTTCACCGGCTAACAAATGTTAAACCTTATCGCTAGACGCAGGGCGCGCCTGCATTGGAAGCTTCTCGAACGTTATCGATGCTTCTATCCGTCGTCTGTGGTCACCGACGCTCATGTAATCTGCATTATATGAGCGACGCGAATTCTATAGAACTTTCTGGAAGACACGCGGGCACCAGGGATTAATCTGGAACCTTCGATGACTCACGTATAAAAGCCGACGCGTTTCGCCTCTGATCAGATTTCGACGATCGCCGACTGTGTTCGCCGCTATCGTTCTGCTTCGAGTGTAGCTTGCTTTTGTGGGCACAGGTTCGCCCAATAGAGAATCAATTTTGTCATACACAGTTTTACCACTGTTTTCTTCAGTATACGGTATTATTCACCACCGCGACGATCACACTAAGATTGTAGCGAATTGCAAGGAAGTACGCGTGTTCCAAGATTTCGGCGCTCGTTGAAGAACCTATACTTGGTAAAACTTAATCCAGATTCTCCCATCTTTGCGGCCCGAGCATCTCCAGTCTAGAAAGGACGCTCACCTGATATAGGCTTGTGGCTGGTGCCGCTTTTTTGCGTTGGAAGTAGTGGAGGCCGCGCAGGTCCCTCAGTGGTAGTACGGCGCATATGGCAGCTTCACCAGGGCTGGCGCTGCGTGCAGCTTGATCACCGGCGGCGGGTGGACCGCGTGGAAGTAGGAGTAGCTGACGGCTGTGGGCACCTTGGCTACCACTGGCGTGTACACGGGTGCCACCACCTTAGGCACTACCAGGGCGGGCGCTGCGCCGTAGCCGTAGCCGTACGGCAGCAGGGCTGGGTAGCCAGCGTGCACGACGCACAGCGACGCCACGAGCAAGACGGCGGCTGAGAGAACCTGCAGCCCACACGTAATCGGATAGAAAGAGAAAAAAAAGTGGAGTTAACCATTTTTTTTTTCACGAAGGTGTCAGCCTCAAGTCGAAGTGTTGCCCCTCGCTTCTTTTAAATGCACAAATGACAACACCAAATGTTATAAAAGCATCCAAGTGTCGTATACTCAGCTGCTAAAGCTTTAATTTTGCGAGTATAAAAAGGCCTGTAATTCGATTCTAATAAACATACGGTGATGGCAGCACTAACTGACGCTGGTAAACATCAGGAGATGTTAGAAGGTTTAATGACATCAGGAGATGTTAGCCCAGTGAAATATCTGGCATGCTGCTTCGGATGATTTAGGGTGAACAACGAAGTTTTCATATTGACTACATAGTTAAGTGAAGGAAAGCGAGCAAATGTTTCCGGACTAATCTTGCCTAGGACAGGATGATGGAGAGTCTGTCAATGCCGCGTCTCGTGTTAGACTTTTTGGACAGAACTGGTTTCAAAAGCCAGCGGCACCGTGGCTAGTTATGTTGAGAAGCTTGGGGCTATAATTATGCGTATTTAACTTGTACAGCGCTTGAACAGGATGAAATGAAGAAAAATAGGCAGATCCAACGCACATTTTGGGATCACATTACGTGATGCGAAGCTTTTCGCGTGCGACGCATAATTGTTCATCATCTTCTGCAACGCCTTTTGCCGCATAGTGATTACATGCCTGCCTGGAAAATCAGCATGATTCTTTCTAGTCTAATATCAGTGCTTTCTGCTTCAGTGGTGTTCAGACGGGACACATTCCGGGAGAAAAACTTCCACCTTAGTCAATCCAGAGGACCATATCTGGCCGCCGTAGAGTTTTGTACCACCTGAAGAGCCTGATTCGAATATCCCGTAGGTAGTATACTAAAGTACGCCGGTTTTGGACAGAGCCAACTACGGCGACCCGATACAAAGGGCAGGACCACCATCACCATCACCATATGTAAAATGTTTAGATACTGAACTTGGGGAGCCAGGTAAATCTATGGAATTAGAAAAGTTTAGGTGCGCGAGTCTGTCGAAAGCAAAAGTCAGAGGGCGTAGTATTCAGCAAGCTACTAATGTGACATCGGAGTCTCATTCGCATATAATGTTTCGCAACTGAGAAACCAGATGCTACTAATGTATCAGAGATGTTATGAATGTATCACTGGAATTCCCAGCTAATGTCATTAAGTAATGCTGACTGCAGTCCAGTTCGAATATTTGCTCTCGGATGACCTCGGTATAATACTTCCCTAAGCACAAACGTATGCATGTCAAAAATAAGCATACTGCCCATACAAATTCGAGCGGAGCATTAGGCCCCTTCGAACAACGTTAAGTTATAGGTTAGGTTAGCTTAAGTCATACAGTGAACACATCTGACTCTTTGTATAGGTTCATGGGACTGAACGGACTACGCATGCGCGGCAACTTAGGTGTACACCACACGGCTGAGTCCGATGACACTAATCCTGCACTGCGCACGTAGTTCACGAATGGTGCTCTCCTCCAGAATGTCACTCACGGCGTTCATGACTCTGATGCTGTAGACGTTCCTCGAAATACCTAGAAGACGTTCGACGCGGCTCGGGGGCTTCCTGCTGAGATGCCTCGGGCAAGTTTACCGCTTGCTTGTCTCGGCGCACGTCCGGTCGATGCCTTTTATACTAAACTCGCGCACTCTCCCCGCTCTTCCTCGCATTCCGGCTGTCCGAAACGCTCGTCCGGCCTCCGCATCGGTCACTCTTGCCAACCTGACCAAACCCTCGCCCATCACTGTCGACCCACGGAAGAGACGTGAGAGGCCGGTCAGAAAAGGACCGCCTCGCTTTTTTGTCCTCTTTCCGTTCATTTGCACCGGATGAAGAGAACGGTCCACCCCCCCCCCCCCCCCCCCCGCCTCGCACCAAACCTCACTTCCATCCTTAGCGTTGCCTTCGCCTCGTCTCATTCTTTCAACTCTTTCGCACAGACCTTCTCGACGCGACGCCCGTAAAAGCGTTCTCGTAACGAGCGACAGTTACGAGCTGTTGCCGTGCAAACTTTCCGCGCTCTTCCTCCAGGGCATTGTACTGTTCCTGTTGTTGCTGCTACTGTCACTTTCGAGCTAAGAACGCGACCGTTCGCCACCAGCATAACTTGCCCTCTGTCCTTCTAAAATGGTTTCCTACAGAAAAACAATCACATGGACACCGGGAAAGGAGACAGGTGAAACTCCGCTGGACTACAAACTGTACATTTATAATTGCTTCGACACGCAATATAGCAAAACGAAACGCATGAAGTGTATTGTTTTTACCGCTTGTCACGCCGATATTCCCTTTCCTAACTTGGTAGGTGAAATCTTGCGAATGTGGTCTTTCTTTTTTTTTTTTTTTTTTTTTTGGTTAGTTGAATAATGGTTCACCGACGCATGTAGTGTGCCAAAGGCACACAGCATGTATGTGCCTTCTTTGCCTATGTCATTGTTTTCTGCTGAGAATTATTTGTGCAACATGTAACCGACGAGCACAAGCATAAACCAGTGCCTCTCTCGTTTTTCTCGTTCGGAATAAATGCGAGTCCACTGTCACGACCATCGGTAATTCCCGACTGTTGTGCCTCTGCTTGCTGTTGTGGTACCGGCTTGCAAAGCCGTCTATGTGACGTAAGCCTAGCAAATTATCACGTTTAATAGTGCCTCTAGTAAAGTGATGCAGTACTTCAGGCGAAATGCAGGGTGCTGTTCCTTCGCTCATTTCCTCTCTGGCAAGAGGATGAATATGCGATCACTTTGTTTGAAAAGCATTATTTTTCTATGCCAGGAGTGCCGATGCCTCCTTCTTTCTATGTTCAAAGTTCTGTGTTCTACGACTCGATGCTGATCACATAGCTATACGGGCTGGTTGGTAGATCATCTAAATCATTCTAGCGCAACCGCAACGACTCGGACAAAGTAGGCATATGAGACCACACACAGCGCTGTGCGCTGTCTCGTGTATCTGATTTGTCCATGTCGATGCTACCAACAATGGTGATGTCCGGCAGGGAGAAATGCGGGAAAATGTCGGCCTGCACTCTTAACCCCACCTCCACCACAGCATTGTTGCGCTTAATGGAAGCGCCAGGTAGCAATGAGCTAAAGTGATGAGCGAGTGAAATTTTGATTCACAATGTGTTGTGCCGATCTGGGCCAGTCAAGGTGGCCTATAATGGAAAGAGCACCTCTTAAATTTTTACCTTGTGGCAGAAATTTAAGTTTCTGGCCGTATGTCCACAAACGCGGAAGCGCCCTCCTTCCTAGCAGTACGCCGTCCCCGTGACCCTTCTCGTAGCGACAAAGTACAAATGATGGAGACACATACACGCGCAAGAAGAAAGGTATAGTTGCGAATCTCGACTGGCTAGATGCTTGTGCTCATTCAAGTCACCACGCCGAAAAACAAAAGTGATCTCTTATTGCACTTGCAAAGGCCACAAAGCGACGCACACTGTCGTTTTTCTCTTCGGGGTGTGGCAGTGAAAGCAGCTAGCAGCATGCGCGCAAGCGACGCCAGTACTTTTGGCGAATGCAAACTGCTTACGCCGTGGTACAGTTCCGAAGCGGATCGCTGAAGTGGAGTGCACGGTGGCCCCGTCCGACTCTCACGGACCGCGTGGGCTGGCGGGAACGTGCGCAACCCGTCACGTCCGACCATCGCGGTCGTGTCAAGCACAGTCTGTGCCAGCGCGCCTCGGGGTGTTAAGATCGACAGCTGGCTCGCGCGCGCGCGCATTAAGCCATCGCTGATAAAGCGCCGTGCGTATGTGGTGCAGGGACGAATGTCCGCGGAAGGAACATCTCGGAAGGCGAGTAAAAGAGGGCGTGGCGTCCGCGTCATGGCGATTTCGATGTTGAGAGAGAGAGACAGTGGGGTGGACTGAATGCACTCAATGCTACTGGGAAAGCCAGGGCGAAATTGTGAATCTCGAAAGCGTTTGGGAGTGGTGGATGAAACGGCCGAACGCTAAGAGCTGAAGTGGGCTAGCTCCGCGAGCTCGCTGCGTTGGCGAGGACGGACGATTCGGCATGCTTCGAAAGGTCACGTATAAGCTGCCGCCGCAGCGTTAGCGACCGCAAACGACGCATTCACACGACCTGCCTGCCACCGACGTGCGGGCTCAAGCACGTTTCGCCACCCGTTGTTGCCGCTGGCGCTACTGGCTTCGTCGTTGCTTCCAAGCCGCATATGCGGGTCCTTTCTGCCTGCTTCTCGCAAGTTGTTTCAGTCTAGCGAGTGCTCGCGTTTTCTTGTCGAAATGTTTTGTCCGGACGGTGAAAAGCCGAAGCAAAAGGTCGGGGCAATCGTGGGTACCGTGCTTTCGTCGTTCGGAGGTCAGCGTGGCTGGCCCTACGCTCACAGCTGCGCCGAGGGGCTTTGTGCGGACGTTCGTGGAGCTTTCAAGGTAGCCCCTCAGACCTCGCTGCATAGGCGGGGGGTCATTCGGTGGACTACGAAACCAGGAAAGACAAAAGAGTTAAGCGGTCGGTCGTGAGTTGAGATAAGAAAGTGGAGATATGTTTGCATATAACCTCAGTGAACAGTGGCGACCGCGTCCTCTGTCACAACATCAAGTCAGCTCAGTTATAGTGGACGCTCATAAGCGTGACACTAGATTACCTGGCGAAATTACGTGCTGTTTCTGACCGAAGTATAATGACAGCCAAGCTAGATTCAAGATAGAGGCGCGTGAAAGTAAAGCAGGTAGTCTTTCTCCAGCAAGCTCTGGGTGTGTTCAAGTACATTCATTTGAGGGATGGTCTTTCTTTTAATCAGACGGAAATCTTCCGTCAGCATAAAGTCAATTACAAGAATTTACGGGTGACGCCACAATCTCAGAGTGCAGCAAAGTGGAGCGAATGCACCGAGACCGCTTACGGGGCGCCAACCGCCACCTAAGCCAACTGATCGCTGTTGTGGCGCTGAAAAGCGTACCTCCCTCCTTTAATGACAGTCAAATGACTGGTACGACCTGGCGTTCTATTGTCGACGGCAGAAATGCGGAGAAAAAGCCGGAAGTGCCACCACGGGGCTTGCATTCAAGCGTGCGTGCCTCGAGAACTCGTGAAAATGCGCAAATTTGCAAGCGTGGCATTCGGCGCGCGCGCATGTTGCAACGATTCTTGAAGTCAAACGCCGGGTCCATTCAAAATATTTAGTTGGAATTTTGGCATTAACGTTATCTTTGGGACGGTGCGATTCCCAGTGCACCAGTTGGAAGGTCGAATGCCGCCCCTGTCCTTATGGCGTTCGCATACTGATGGTCACTCCGCTTTCGACAAAGCGTGCTTTCGTGCCCTTTGTCTCAGTCGTTTGTAACGAGAAGCGTCGAAATTCGGCCACTCTAGTTTCCTTTTCGCATGCAGAACGAACAGGTTGAGTAACCGTATGCCAAGGCGTTTTGTTCTCAGTGCCTGCTACCAGAAGCGTTTCGGAAGACAATGTGACCTTAAGTTCTTTTGTATGCAACATACCACTGTGTGGTCTCGTTGACAAAGTTTGGCGACCTGTTGCGAAGGTATCGAGGAAAAAGAGAGAGAGAGAGAGCGAAATCTGGGAATTACCAACATACCTATAGTTAGAATAACATCAACCTTGTTGACCGACACTTCGCCCCAACGATCGCTTACTAAGCAGACACTAAATGCAAGGCCCAGATGCCATCGGGACGCAGGTCGTATCGTGCATTTAGTGTCCCGATGGCATCTGGGCCGCTAGCATCATCGCATAGGAGATGCTCCGAATAAGGTATAACAATATATGTGTATATCTTTGTATGTTCGGTAGCTTTCTTCTTTTACCAACTAGGCCAACTGCAAGTTCTACTCATCTACAACTACACGGCTGACGTTCACCAACTACACGGCGTCATGCCGTGTAGTTGGTGAACCAGAACATTTACAAATGTATAATTGTCGTGCATTAACAAGGGCTGCGCTTCAATTTGGTGACTTTCAGCGGTTGTGAGTGGAGGCGTGGCCATTTCATCAACAACACATTGCACCCCCCGTATGCTCATTATTTCAATCTCTACAACAACGCACCGATACTCTCTGCGCAAGTGCGCAGGATATGGCGTTTAGCCGTTCCGTCACGTAGCCAGCGTAATGACAGCGGTTGTGTGCGGTCGCACAAACAACATGCACAACTGTTGTAGACGGCGGCGGCGTTTTGCCCGCGTTCGCACCGGACACGCGCGGCGTTGGTGACGTGTTTATGAAGAACGTGCCAACCTTTACCGTACACCCTATGGCGGTGTACCGCAGAGCACTGCACGGGCTCGGGCTTACCCGAAAGCCCGGGCCCGGGCCCGGGCTTTCGGGCCTGGTAGAGCAGTTTTTCAGTCCGGGCCCGGTAGAGCAGTTTTTTCACGGGCTCGGGCCGGGCTTGGGCACGGCGTGTGCTTTTTGACCCGGGCCGGGCCGGGCTCAGGTTTTTTAGGCGGGCCCGGGCCGGGCTCGGGCTTTCTGGTGGTGTGCTTGTAACGTGCAGCGAGTTATTCTCGGCCATCTCAACTCTGAAAAACATGCATTTTTCGGTCTCGGGCCGGGTTCGGGCCAGTTTCGAGCCGGGCTCGGGCCGGGCTCGGGCCTATGGTAAAGGGGTGGTGGGCCGGGCCGGGCGGGTAACGTAGATTATTTCCGGGCCCAGGCCGGGCCCGGGTCTCGCCATAAAAGTTTTTATCGGGCTCGGGCGGGCCACCCAACGTAAAAACGGGCCCGGGCCGGGCTCGGGCTGAAAAAATCTGCCCGTGCAGTGCTCTAGTGTACCGTAGCGACCATAAGGTCATGGTCCCTGTGGTCACTAAATAAATGAAAACCACCGGATCATATATATTCTTATTCTTTAATAGTTCAAATAACCAATTACACCATCACAACTTAATAGTCATAATTGGAAATACATATTTCCCACCATAGTACAGATTCGCTGGTCTTCCATCTCCACCCCAGTGGAAGGGCTGACAGTTTTTTTTTTTTTTTTTTTTTTTTTTTTTTACGATCTCGAATGATTCGTCTCCGCGTGTGCTTTTCTCGCCACTATTTAAAAACCATGGTTGACACACACGACTTTAGAGCAATGTCTGTGGTGGAGCGAACAATCTTGACTATATTTCGTTCTTTAAGAACAATTAAATAGCAAAATCTCAAGTGAGGCCGCGTCGTCGTAAAAAGAGCGCGTAAACTTGTATGCATACTGACAGCAGTTTCAAGTGGTCTGACGAAACCGTGCATGCGCTAAGCATTTCGAACAGGTCGTCAGAGGCCAATAATGTCTTGCAAGCTCTCTCTCCTATTGTTCGCCTTTGTTTTTTGTCAGCTACGGAGCAACGGCCTCCTTGCGCCGAGCCCACGTATCTGCAGCTACAGAGGCAGTCAGGCGACGACATTCGTTAGCGCGGCGGCTGAACAGAGCCGCTGAATCGAAACAAAAGGTATTTCGGCAGGGCGCACGCTGGACGGACCACCCGGTAGCTATGCTCGGCCTCGTCTGACCCGGTGCGCACAATGGCGTTGACTTGCAGGTGACCGACCAGCTCTGGCGTGCACCAGGCAAGCTTTGGCTCCCTGCCGTCTCTTCGCGCTGTCGCAAGTGCGGACAAAGAATGATTTACGATTTCCAGAAATGGAAGCGACAAGTGCTGCAACGCGCGCGCCGTTACAATTCTGCTGCTCGCTTATTATTTAGCGCAGCAGCAGTTCCTGCTTGCGTCTCACCCACCCGCAGTGGAAGCCCAGTGTCTACGGCGTTACGCTGCTGAGCTTGATGTCGCGGGTTCGGATTCAAGCCAGAGCGGCTGCATTTCGATGGGAGCGAAATGCAGAAACGCTCGTGTGTTTAGGCTTAGCGCAAAGTTTATGTTTGTGTTAAACAACCTCAGGTGGTCAAAATTAAGTCGGAGTACCGCAGTACGGCGTGTCTCGTAATCAGATCGTGGGTTTAGCGCGCTTCGCCTGAGCCTCTCATGGCGAGGCACGAAGGATGTTGGGTCAGAAGTTGGGTCAGAATGAGCGAGACCTCCTCGCCCAGTATCGATTGTCCTAGCTTAGCAGTCAGCTGCTGAACAACAGGGTGCCAGTTCAATTCCCATCTTCGTACGGTGGATTACGATTCGTAAGGGCATGGAGATACTCGCTTTCGGATATGAAGATAGTGGCAGTTTCACCTAATGAAGAATAACAACAGGACATGAGGTAAACGGAAATTTTGAGATGGTCATTTAAACAAGTAACAGTGACGGTGACAAGAACTTTTATTGGTTCTGAGAAACTGGCCAGGGGGAGCCGAAGGCTCCCTCAGGTCAAGTCGGTGGCTGCGAGTCTAAAGTATTCCCTAGGCAGTCATAATTGGAGAGACGACTACGACCACTCACACGATGTAAACACAGTATCAATTCAAAGTTGGAAAGTAACACAGATTTCATCTCTGGTGACTTCTTCAACCCCCCCCCCCTCCCCAGAAAAAAAAAGAACATGTTGATAAATGAAATAATAACACCTGCGAAGAACGGCAGCTCAGTTTGATTAAATATACTTAAACAGACGACGCTGTAAAACGGTTACACAAGAGAAACACTTCCGTTCAGATCCCGACACATTAACGTACACGTTCGCTTCTTCTCAGAAGCGGGACTTACCGACAGTTCTCGCAAATATGCTCCGACCCCATTTTACGTTTCGCTTTCGCGCTTTCTCTTACCCTCCGCACATTCTTCTATATACATGCTCTAGCGGGCTGCCTTTTCGCTGTGGATATCATCGCCGTTCACTCGACAGCTATAACGCACCGGCTCACCAATAACGACACCACGGTGCCAAGTTCGAGAATTGAACGCGACGAGACGCAGCCCGACAACGCCTACGCAGAATGTCGAGCGAGACGAAGAGCAAATTTACATGGCGTACATAATGCAGAACGAGCTCCTCGCAGTTCTAGCGGCACGCAAGGTCTTCGTTACGAGTCCCCTTTCGCCGGGCCAGTTCGAAGCCGTCCACTCAAGGTGCCGCGTCCGACCTTGGCTCCAATCGGACACTCCAAAGCCCGAGCTCAATCGTGCGCGGGCCTTTTCGTTCGGCTTCTGGAGAGACCGTTTTGATGACTGACCTTTTTGGGGAACGGTGTATGCTTGTTCCAATTGCGAAGTGCGTTATAGGCAAACGGTTCAAATGCTCGCCCGTCGTGGACGATCAAGAGGGGTGCGTTCTCGCTTGTCACCTTTCGCTTCCTCACTCTTGCAGTTTCATCACGACACTAGAGTCGCGGATACCTGTGAGTCGTCTGGAAGGCTTTCACGGCAGTGTTCGGAGCATCACGCATCGACATAGCGATGCAGTGAAGGTTCGCTTTGAAGCACAATAAAGGAGACAGACACCGCTTTCTCGCTAAGTTTTCTTGCTGGCGATATAAAAGCGTACAGCCTCCCCCACATTCACGTACAGTCGCAGTACATTTATTATATGAATCCTTCTGCACGCTTACGCACAAGCGTTTGAGCATGTGTATGTTGGCCTTTGTCTATGTGTGCTTTCATCTGTATTTTTGTGTGCGTGCGTGCGTGGGGCCATTCCATACATTAGTCTTTCTACGTGCATAGTTATAGGAGACGAATACCTTTACTTTTCGCCGACCCGCGTGATAAATCTGAAGAATAAGCTTAAAAAGAAGCTTCCTGCCCTGTTTTAAAGAACGGTAGAAAATAAAGCATTTGTTTTCCGGAACTCTCGGGATAAGAATTATCACAGATGACATTAGAGCTATGGCTTCCACGACAATGTTACCAGCATGCTCTTTGTTATTGCATTCTTGATTTGGTGGACATGTGGTGAAACACCACAGTGATATTGCAAGGGACGCGCGGGCGGAGCAATTGCCACCCTTTATCGCCCGGCTAAACCTGCCAGTTGGTGCAATCCACCACCACCAGCAGCACCACCAAACACCGTGAAACACTATAAAGAAACACAATGCGACACTACGCGCTTAGCTTTCAAGAATGCCGCCAATGATTTGCCACTGGATACGACGGACCTTGGGGTGTCTCGCTTCTGCGCTGTCCTTGCCCTTCACTGAAATGCCCCTGTGCACGACGCCAAGCACGGACATCTTGCTTCATTAGACTCTCTTGACAGTAAGGTTTCAGACAGGATAGAAAACGTTTAGTGTGGGAAGCCAGAGCCCACGTACATACTTGGGCCTTCTCCAACGTCGTCTGTCACTCTTCCGGTACCATTTTCAGGCCTGTGACGCTTAAGCGCGGTTCATAACGGCACTGGGGTGTCAATTTCGTCTCGCTTTTCGAGGCGGCACGAATTCGTTGGCAGTGACAGCGTTGGCGGCCCGACAGGTGGCAGTTAAATGCCATGAAGGATGATGCGCCTTCTATCCAAGCTTGGCGTAACCCCATGAATATGGCCGCCTTAACCAAATTCCAAGTGACGAAGCTAACGAAAGAATCCATGGCTTTAATGCAAGACGAGCCGAAGCTATGCTTCCCCAAATTGATTGCCATGCCCAGGGACAAAATGGACAGGGCGTGCAAGGCTCTGAGAGAATGCACTGTTAATTGCCTCGCGCTTGGCGTCATAAGAACACATGTGCAAATTCTGTACATTGTTCAACTGGGCCGACCTCGCTCCGGAAATTTAATTATGTGCATGGCGTTTTATACACAAAATTTAATTAGGCGTATAGATTAAGATACAACATATTTTGCATATTCCTACCTCTAAAGGATATAATCGAGGTTGTAATCAGAATTGCGTTTTATATTATCTTTTATTCTCCTTATCCCCTTTCCCCAGCACAGGGTAGCCAGTCGATCTTAGAACAGGCTAACCTCTCTGTCTTTCCGTCTATTCCTCCTTCCTTCCTTCCTTAAAACAAGGTATTTATTACCTATAGCCGAGAGTGAAATGTACGCGTGAGATAGGTCATAACTGCCGATTTGTGAGTGCCCAGCGAATTGCTGAACAGGTTACGGAAGTGGTGGGTATCATCCCAGTTTATTGAAGCGCTATCATCTATGAGTGTAATGCTGTAATTCCTGTTAAGCAATAAGGCGATTATATGTAGGGTTTAGGCACATTAATTATTTCATCATTGCTTTCAAGCGTTTTTAAAATTACCATTCATGCGCAGCGAGACCGCACAATCACCAATACATTCTCACAAATACAAGATAACTGTCAGGTGAAGCAAGATGTGTGTGTTTTGTGAATGGAACTATGTAGTACCTGCCTCATCGGTCGGCAGACCTCATCACTGGCTTCGTGCAGGCTGAGGCGCTCAGTACAAGTGTAGCATCGGTGCTACATATGGAGAATAACCTGCGCCAAATTTTCGTTCAGACTTTTGCCCAAACGACGCTAGCAGAGGTGCTAATGTAGGCACGCCCACTCTTTGCCTTCGGAGGATGCCAACTTGCTTCCCCAATCAGCTGAAATAAAGCCTCCACGCCAATTTCTGTTCAGATCAAGGCTGCATTGTCTTGCGAAATGTTTATTAACGCGCAGCAGACCTTCAACAAAGTTTTCGACTACATCTGACTGGCAATTAGAAAACGTCTCCATTAAGATTCCCGAAGCACACAGGCTGCCAGAAGCCCTTGACTTCGTTCCTTGCGGTGGCCGCAGAGGTCCCTTCAATGACCAAGCACTCGACAGTTGCTTAAGAGCTAACAGTTTGACCCCATCCAGTGGAGCGCGCTCTGCGAAAGAGCGACCCGCAAGCGGAAATGACCGTCATGCCTCGCGTTCGTATGAATGGTAGGCGTGCCGGCGAACGGTGATTGACCAGCCGACGGCCTTGGAGTGCCACGGCCGCCACCTGTTAGGCGAATGCCCAAAGAAGCGTGCAGGCTGTCCTGTCGGTGGCCTCTTAACTGAGGCGTGGGATTCAGCCACTATTATACATATTTCTATCGGGGGCGTCGAGCGAGCTGAAAGAAAATAATCTCAGCTCCTGCCTTTAAAATTCGGAGAGCGAGAAACACTTCGCTTCGTGAACCCGGACTAGCACACCCTCCAGAGATTCGAGAGTTTCTTTGTAATAAAATGTCATCAGTAAGTGTCGCATTCCCGCTTAGAGCGTCAACCAAAACGTCTTATCCCCACAACCCATTGCAGAAAGCCAATTTCACGGAATGGCAGTGGTGACAAAAAGTTTTCAAAGCTGAGCTTTTTTTTCCCTAGTTGGTGAGTTATGGTCCTTATGGATAAGGTGACAAAAAAGATATCCTTGCGAGGCGTCGTTCTGTTAAAATGCATTTGCGCGGTGATCACATCTGGCAAGTGCTCGATGATCAGCCGAGCGCGGTATAATCGTCTCGCGGCTGCTTCAGTGAAACTGCAAGCGTTTTTGAACGAAGCTTCAGCTCGAATGTCGTTTGGCGAGAGAGAAGGAGATGAAACGCGAGTATCACGTCGGCGTATCATTTGTTGTCGTCATCGGGGCCTTTTAGTCTTTGTGACGGCCCTTTTCAAATTCCCTGCTTTTTTTTTTTCATTGTCTTCTTTTGGTCACGACGTGCAGACCTCTTTCACAGATGGACCTCGCGTCGTGCCCCGAGGAAGAGCCAGGAAGTTCACGAAAGCCGGCATTTCAAAAGTGAATGAGCGAGAACCTCCGAGACGATCTTCAGGTGAAGAACAGTCGGCGCGGTCGTGAATCCCGCTGCAGGATCGCGAAGTGGGTTACTCTCTTCGGCGAGAGAAACGGAAAAAAAAACTGAAATGTAAAAACATAAAGAAACAAATGCACATCTAAATAGAGACGAGAAACGGAAGCGTCTTAAATCTGTCCAGGGCAGGAAACAATGTTGCACGCGTTTCACTGGCGCTGGTAGCGAAACTGCGTAGCCTAGATAGCGAAGAGGCTGGCGCGTAGAGGAACGGGTTTCTTCTCGGTCGTGTTGCGTACAACTCACGCGTTTTTCCGCCTACGTTTACTGTTTTAATTTCAATTTCAGTTTATTCCTGAACTTCGTATAATCAGAAATGCAGGCAACAGGGACAGAAAGCTTTGTCAAGATATCCCTGTGCCCTCACAGACAGTGAATGGCAGAACGACAATTGTCGCTATAAGCTTAGTAAAACATTATACAAAGCATGTAAACTTCTATACTAACAAGAATTCAAAAGTTATCGCTTGCGGAATGCAAAAAAAAAAAACGTAGAGAGGTAAAGAACAAACATAGTGAAGTCTTGATGGGTGACATTATCGATGACCACTTTCGTAGTTCCGATTTTTTTTTTTTTTTTTTTTTTTTTTTTTTTGCTCGTGACTTGGCATCGGGCGCGTCAGCGTCTACGGGCGACAGCGATTTCCACTGCGGCCGGAAATTACCGCGCTGAAGTTCCGATTGTTAGATGCAATGATAGACCTCTGTATATGTGTCCGCTGAAGCACGTACAGCCGTCAGCAATCTCTCAGACTCTGACACCCGTTTAGGGTTCGGGAGTAAGTTCCTTCAAGAAACGACATTGGGCGGCAACCAGCCGTGCTGTATGCGCGAAACATCTTTAAGGACGTAAGCACTTCTATGCCAACCCAGCGAGGAAACCCGTCCGTCCGTCCATCACGTAAGACGATCACTTTCAAGATAGGGCCCGCAACCGCGAGCGAATTTACCTTCGTGCTGCCTCTCGCTTCAACGCGAACTAAGCGGAGAGAACACAGCGCGCACGAACCTTATCAGTACTCGGCGCACTGTGTCACCATCGTAGATCGCTTTCAAGATCGGGCCCGAGCGGCCGCGCCATATGCAGCCGCCGTCGGAGTACGGTTGATCACGGTTCCTAATGGTTCGACGGCGATGGATAAGGTGCTAAAGAGCGATAACGGCTTATAATTATCAGAACGTCATCATCGCACCTGGCTTCGCCACCTGCAGTAGTTTGCTTGCGTCATCAATTCACCTTGCGCCGCCGTCCGCAGCAGTTCGAGTCGCCGAAGCGCTGTCGTTTACACTGGTCGGATCAAGTTTCATCACATTGATAATGACACCGGGCTGCGCGGAGATGAGCAAGGGCCACAATGCTGACGCACACTTAGACAACTCCCAGAGGAGTTTCTGCGTGATTTTTTTTCTTTCTTTACACAAGTGAACAACGCGACTTGCTCTGTGAGATCACCTGAATGGACGATGCCTCACTGCTATGCTTGAAAAGTAGACCATGAATAAATTCCCTTGGTTCGTCTTAGCCTATGGGGTCGACACACGAAGGCTAACAGAAACGTTTAAAATTTTCTATGAATTTCGGCAACGCGCAATCCAACGGAAATCGATGATTGTAACTTTCAGATATTGGAAAGTTACACAAAACGGTTCACAAAACGGGGTTCACAAAACGAATCAAGACTACGCAATTACCAAACAGCCAGCTGTTTGGTTGAGTAAACATTTAGTGGCAAGCGCACTTGTGGTGTCTATTCTTCTCCGTCCTTGTTGTTGTTGTTGTTGTTGTTGTTGTTGTTGTTGTTGTTGTTGTTGTTGTTGTTGTTGTTGTTGTTGTTGTTGTTGTTGTTGTTGTTGTTGTTGTTGTTGTTGTTGTTGTTGTTGTTGTTGTTGTTGTTGTTGTTGTTGTTGTTGTTGTTGTTGTTGTTGTTGTTGTTGTTGTTTTGATATACCCTCATTTTACCACAGATAATTAAAGCTGATGCGCATATTTACCATGCATAACCATGCATAACTGCTTGTGATATGAAGCACGTGAGGTTTAACGAGCCACCGCTCTCATCATTACTTACGCACAGCCGTCACGCCACTTGCGAAACATGGCGTCCCTAAGGTTTTGGTAGATTTCGGTGCTCGCATAAGAAATAGACATCGTCATTTTGTGATGGCTTGGAACAATCGTGTTGGCAGTATTGATACATCTATTACATCTAATACATCGTTTCATCTATTACAAATGAAACGAGTTTTGTGGATGAACAACGCCACTTTATGGTAAGTATTCAGGAGTTATTTCCTAACAATTGTCATGCATACATGTATATAAACAGCGATGGATAGAGAAGAACTATCGTGGTATGCATCGGCTCAAGTTTCCAGCTGGTGCCGCCGCGTGGGGGCCACGGCACTCTTACGGTGATGCGATTAACTCGTGACTAAGGCCTTTGCACATGAGCATCGAGAAATACATCACCCTTCAGCTATGTGTCAGATTGAAACAGCAACTTGCTCGGACAGCTGTAGGATATTGATTTTTATACGCGCCGAACGTTGTCACTTCTATAAGTGTCATCGCCATTTATTTGCTATATGCTATGTTCATCAACTTAACCTGCGCTCCTTTAGAAATCGTCCTTCTAGACTTTGTATAGTAGCATTTATGTATAATCCTTGTGATAACGTGGGCTCTGAAAGCACGTTACCGTGATTGTCAGTCGCCATAATCGGTTCTATGTTGAAGCCCCCTTTGTTTACAAAAACTATATATATATATATATATATATATACATATATATATACATATATATCGATAGACGCATGCTGGGCATATAGTGCAATGTGACTTGAGTTGCCTTATCTTACCTCAGGAGCAACGACGCCAGCCGCCAAATTAAGTGCGCGCGAAGCGAGAAACAAACAAGGCGCAAATAGTAGTTTGGCGCGACCTGCGGAACTTAAGTGCTGCATTCATTGCTTCCAGAAAGACCACGGGAAACGGGGCGCATAATATATTCAACGTGTCTCGGAGAATTCAAGCGCGGAAGTGTGTCGACTATCAGCGAAGGTTTAATGCATGGAAAACGCAAACCGCGCGACATTAAGAGTTTTAGAGACGACTCGACAGAGAGGAAAAGTGCTCCCATTCTGAGACCGCTTACCTGTTGTTATCATTTTTTTTCCTTACGTAAGGAACATGTGCTCACTGCCTACGTAAATAAACTGTTCTCACAGACATTGAGCAGGAGGCATTACTTCCAGCTATACGTTTCCTTTAAATACGCAGCTATTTTTAGCACGTGCATAGGTGTCAGGCAAGGCGACAGAATAGTCAGGATAACTACTCATTTTACCTTCTTTGGTTTGGCGGTAAATTGACTAGGACACGGTGGAAAATTAAGTCGATAGCAGAAGGAAACAAGTGATCTTATGCGCGCGAAACCACTTAACATTTCATTTGTCCTAGAGAAGCGTCAATACAGGAGAATAACTGTCTTAACTGCTGTAATAAGTTACGCCTTAGTGTGAGTTAGGCAGCAGGCACTTGTGAATTGACATTCGTTGCGACGCTTGCGTACGTTCTCAGTGACGACTCAGGGGCTAGAGCGCGACCATAAGTCTGAACAATGCTTACACGGTTTGTAAGGGGTAAATTAGGGCGTGCCCCCTTGCAATATCTCTCCCCTTCAACCAGATACAGAAGCTACATAACTAGAAGAGATCGGGGGTCCAGCTATATTACAATGATTCGCAATGGCTTCAACAGTGAAAGCGCATTGCGAAGTCTCCGCTTCGAATCGCCCAGACTAAGAAGTCATTTCGTGACTATACTGCGATTGCGGCGACGAGGAAACATTTCGTCATGTTCTATGTCAGTACCCGCAGTACAGCGCACAGAGAAAATTTTTTTCCGTCGTGCTCAACGAGTTGGATGACCAGCCTCTGTCGGAAGAAATAATTTTACAACAAGGACGGGAATTAACATCGCATGAGAAGTCCGTGCAAGCGTTTATGCGGTTCTTGAGATCCACCTACCTGCGTGAACGCCTGTAATTGGAATGTATTTTCTGTTACCTGTTGCTGTTCTTTTTCTCTTTTTTTTCTATCTCTCCCTTTTCCCACTTTTCAACCACTATTTCCACACCCCAATGCAGGGTAGCAAATCGGAAACGCGCATCTGGTTAACCTCCCTGCCTTTCCTGTCTCTCTCTCTCTCTATCTTCAGGTCAACCTCCCCAACTTCGCATCTCGTTTCTCTCTCTCTCTCTCTCCCTGGCACCGAACAGCCTATTGAACGTAGACTCCGTTGAACTTTAGTCTTCAGGACGATGGACCACCCCAAAGTTTAGAAAATCGTGTAGCCGAAAGAGACGTTACGAAATTGTCCATGAGGCATGTGTCGGGAAGTGGGAAAGGATGTAGGGGTCTGAGTTTGGGTTGTCTGCGCCGCCATTACTATGAGCCCGACGGCGCCCTCATGACAAAGTCATCAGGCAGTGGGGCAACTATCATGAAGCAACGTGATAAGCGCCACAGCAAGCACGGTGATATGCGCATGTGAGAGTTTTGCCTGTTGGATGGCATGTTGATTCGGCGACTGAAGAAACAGAGCTACCCGGTTGGGAAATCGTGATATGTTGTGTATTCCTTTGAGATTACGCAATGTCACACTTTCGTTGGTTTCGTATACCTAGCTTTCACAAAACACACGGTATGCGTCGCCACTATCCTCGCACGACAACGGAATTCCAGGCTCCCGACCTTGACGACTGTGCTGAGGCACTTGCCAACCATACAACCCATTGTGTAGTTTTTCAATAAAAAGCTTTCTCTCTCTCATCCATGTGCTACTGGCTTTACTTGAATATTAATGACGTGGAACATGCATGACCGACGTTATAAGCTAATGAGAAAGTAATAGGCTCATACCGGAGGGTCAAGCGCTTAACAAGTGGTTTCGGGAGGGGGTTTGTATGCCGATAGAGAGAGACATAACGGTAACAACAAGGTGATTAGCCAGAGGCTATCTTCGGTTGGACTCTTTACTGGTGAAAGGGAAGAGGGGTACAAAAGATGAGAGAAAAGAAAGAAAAATTAAGGAAGAGAAAGGGTGAAAAAGAAATGAAAAGGCCTTATGAGGAAGAAGTGTTGCTTGCCGAAATCTTGGCATCTCCAAAAGAAGATGACGTCTGTGCAGCGATGCTCCCGTACTTGCTCATCGTCGTTTTACTGACTTGACCGCCAACATCTTGGAACTGTTACAAGAACAAATCCTTACGTTCGTGTGCAGTTGTGACGTCAACTTGTAGGGTCGCGAAGCACCGAACGCATCTGTACGTACAACCGTTCTCATGCGCACGAATCGACAATAATACGTACCCTGCATTGGATGCATTGGCTGCATCGCATTGGCTACATTAGCTGTTAGAGCAAGGAAACGCGTTAACAGCCCAAGATGAGCGCACTTCACTGCTCCCTAAAGCGCACCGCTGGTGCTATGACACAAGATTGTAGACCAGGGTTCACAGAAGCCAGTAATCAGCAAGACAACTAAGAATATGAGGAATTAAGTCGATTAAAGTGCTGATATCATATGAATCATAATGCTTCTCTTTAAAGCGAACAGCTTTCTTTGGCTCTTCCTGCCGCTTTCGTGATCGATGGTTGGCGATCGAAGGCTGCTGGCCGTCGACGACTGCTGATCGAAGGTTGGAACAAAATCGCCGCGCGCGCTGTCGTTGCGGGGCACGTTCTTTGCCGACCGCCACTTGTAGATCCTTGAGATGTACAGTCGAGTGCAAAAGTTTAAGGACCAGAGGTGCCGCTGAAATACTTTTTTTTTCTTCGCCGCCTACGCATAAAGGCTGAAATCAAGTGGTATTGCCTACGTGGGCCTGCTTGACCAGCGTCATGCATTAATACAGTTTCACGTTGCACGGCTGTGGTAGAAGGAATTATTTCTTGTATGGTTTTGTTTTATGTTGCTGATGCCGTGGACTCTAAACTTTTGCACTCGACTGTACGTGCTGTCCACCTATACTAACGATTGAGATGTGCTGGTTAATGGCTCTGTTCTCTACGCAATTACGCAATGAAACAACAAACGCTGCCTAAATATCCTCACTGCAACAAGTGTAGTATGTCGTCAAGCGCACAGTTCGTTTAATAAAGCGAATAGCCTTCTTGAAGCGTTCGACTATTCGCCTGCATTGAAAATCATCGTCGATGGTTTCAGCACGAATATTTGTATGCAAGTAACAGGCTGGCAAACTGACACATCAAAAAAACTTCAATTTTACAGAAGTCCCCTGCCGTTAAAAAGAACACTAGATACAGCTTTCCGAGTTTCGATCTTGAACGCGCTTTCCTTTAATCATATCGGTGGCTTGCCCGCAGCTATTAAAAATTGGTTTTCCTTTAACACATCCAAGCTATCTCTCAGTCTTCCTTCCCACATTGGTGTTTATCCTTTCGGCACGAAAACAGCGGTCTTCCGACCGACCCTATTTTAACGAGCAAGGCACCGAGACCTGTGCAACAGCACTTAGCCACGCAATGTTACACTCTTGCGAGCGTAATCTGCCCCCGAGCGCAACTCGGTTTTGCTTTCAGCTCGCTTTTCCTTTCGCCCTTCGCACGAGCTCTCCCCCGCTTCACGGAACCGGACGAGACGCGCGACAACAGGGTGAAGGCGCATCGCCGCGGACGACCGAAAAAGGGGGGCTGCTGCGTGCGCGCTCGCTGGGCCGCATCGCAGGCATCAAGAACGCGGGAGAAAAGAAAAAAAATTAAGGTGAGCCGCCCCGGTATCTCTCCTCGCCTTCCGTCTCAGAAGCCGCCGCCCTCTCGAAGGTAGCCCCCTGGAAATAGCGCGCCCACGGATCGCAGGTGCGCGACCGCACTTCTTTCTTGAAGATAACGATTAGCGGACGCGATTTTACGGACCCCGCATTTGCATTAGGCTTCGTTTCTCTCTCTCTCTCTCTCTCTCTCTCTCTCTCTCTCTTCTTTCTTTCTTTCTTTCTTTCTTTCTCCCTGTCTCTCTCTGGCTCTTTTCGAAGAAGAGAGTCCGCACCGGCCTACATACATACGACCACCCCATATGTGACTTTAATCCGTTGTCTTAGAGGACGCTTTTGGTTTGTGTCCAAAGCATGGCTCCGGCCATTGACACTTTCGGCTGCCTCCAGTACGCATAACCGTCGAGATCGGTTTTCATTACACTGAGGTAGCCGTTGCTAGGCGAATGGAATGAGGGGGAAAGGAATGCGTTGTGGGCACCGCCCATTGCTTCCTAAATGAAACGGTATTAGAGTTCGAGGCAGTGAAAGATATAAAAGAAGATTAGGAGAATGAACACTGGAGAACGTTTCCTGACATGATACTCCTTAATGGGAATGGTGACATATGAAATTGTACGCGAAGTGCACGTCACTGGTACACAACATACACGAAACGGACCACAGCACCTAAAACTAATTAAAGTGCTTCATTGAGGCCAGTGTGCGTATGAAAGAAAGATTAAACTCGCCTTCGTAGCGCGGGACGCACAGATGGCACTTGTCCATGCTCCGGGTACGTGTGACCAACGAGTGATCCTTGAAGTATACCTGCAGGCTTAGGGCGTTCCTTTCGAATGCGAGCCATGGTGACCAGATGGATCCAATGTAACCATCGTATAGCGCTCTTGAGAGAAAAAACAATCAGGCAACGCAGTTCGCCCGGAGATAGCCCGAAACAATCGATATTTTTTTTCTCCGTGAACACGCTGTATGCATTATTTTGATACGCTCGTTTTGCAAGATAGTCGATTCCGCAAAAACGACCAAAGCTGATCGCCGCTGTTGTTGACAACGCTATCGCACGCTGAACAATCGTAGCAGCATCCTGTAGGTTGACCTCGCTTCCGGCAATAGTCACGCATCTAAACGAATGTATCAGTCCAGGAAACCCGGAAGTTTTGACACGGAAAAGACTCGCGAATATAAAGATATACGTCAAGTTACCATTTACGGGATAGAATCGCACGATCAAGATTAAGTCCGAAAATTTCGACAAGCAACTGGACGATTTTACAAGCGACTCGGTGAAACAAGCGAAAAGAAATGCGCTACAATCAGTGACAAATCAAGAATGCAGCGGCAAGTTCCCATTCAAAGGGAACATGTTTTACATGCGCCACCGAATCATCTCGACTGAGTCTCACGCTTTTTCAAAATTATTTGTATCTGTGTCCCCACCTTCGCCTTGCCCTAGGAACTTCCTAGTATAAAAACTCTTCACTCTGCTGGAAAAGCTATTCTGTTTCTTTTTTTTTTCCTCGTCACGTACGAGAAATACCATTGTCTGCGAAGAGAGAGAGAGATAATTTTAATGGCAGAAAGGGGGAGAGGTCGGCGGCTTGAGTGAAGTGCGTCTAGCCTGCTAATCAACTCTGGCGGAGGTATTTGAGGGGAGCAACAGAGATAGGATGGGAAGATAAAGGATGGTGGCATGGGGAAGCTGATGATGGTGATTAGAGCTACACAGCAAACTGTTTCTGTGCAACGCGCACACTTTACAGCATATGCATCGTCGCGGGCGGACGGTCGAGGCTTGGATTTATACTGTAAAGCCTAATATGAAATTCTCTGTGCTCAGCGACTGTGTGCTGCATTCTTGGTTATATGATTTGATTGAACGCACACATCAAACGTTCGTCTACATGCGCAACGCGAGGCACAAGTTTTACTGAACCCACGCCTATCTCTCACCGTATCTCCCTTCGTTACGTTGTATCACCTCTCTCTTTCTGCGCATAACAGATACGGGGGAAAAAGAACCATACCTATATTGTGTCGAGCTAAGCATTGATTCCGTCCATTACCGAATCCCTTTACAAATTAAGATTACATTAACATTACAGCATCACACCGCCTGCTGGTTCCCGGCACACCTCGGAGAGATCGAGGACGCCCCTCCCAATCTCAATGAGATGGCTCACAGGAGCGCGCGAGACCTAACCCTCCGCGACGCCACCTATTCTGGTCGTGACCATCCCCGCGATAATCGGGACCCTCCCTCCACATACGAGATCACAAAGCACTTTTATCTAGACCGCAGAATATACAGTACACCTCACAATAAGCTCACCAGGCTTCAAGCCCTCACCTTCAGAATGCTTCAAACCAACACGTACCCCACGCATAACAGACTACATCACTACATGCCTGAGCTATTGACCCTTTTCGCGGCGATCCCGTCGGCGCTGACATGTTTGATCACGTGGTGACGCGTCGATTGCTTGCCTCAACTGCCTCCGTTGCCTCCGTGTTTACAGTGGATGTACATGACGCCCGGTGCGGCTCAGGAAACCTCTGTTTCGGGAGATATCGTAGACGCTGACTGGGTGGACGACACGAAGCTTAGGCCAGAGCTTCACAGGACAAGTAAAATCGCCTTCGGGGCTTATTAAGCTTTGTCCAAACGGCGCGAGCAGCGTATATATAAGTACTTGTTCTAAAAGCGAGGCTAAAAATGTATTTCAACTTATCCAAGCTTTCAGCTTACGAATTGAATCAGGATCAGTGTGTTTTGCTTTTCGTTCTTTATTTGGCAAATACTTTGAAGCAGCGGCTTGTTACGTTTCTTACTCAGTGAAGTTCGTCGGTGCGGTCACTATCTGAATATTTTCTGCCTAATCGCTCGCCGGTGTGCTCAGTTGCAATAGATTTGTTCTTGCTGCACGCAAGACTTGGAACATAGCTGTTCTGTACTTTGTAATAGCATGTAGCAAATATGTAGTATCGCTAGTAGCTCGCTTACTCCTGTGGACCGTCAGGAAACATTCACCTTCGGCCATTGGTGTGCTGTTGGTGTAGTCGCTGTCACCCATTATTTGGCGCGCTGCTTCAAGTGTGCGCTCATTCACATATTCTTAATATGTTGGCGATGGAGTGTGCGTAAGTTTGCGTGCGAATAGGGGTAGATGTGTGTAGATAGCGCGCGCGAAACTTACTATATACCAGGAAGTGGCGCTACTCCCTTTGTCATTGTTTAACGAGCGGTACTAACTCTTGTCGACGTCCCGTGGTTGAAGTCTTTTCTTTGGAGGTTAGCGATACAACGCTGGCGAATAAGTGATTTTTTTTTTATCCACGAGAAAAGTTGTACATAGAGAAGGGCCGGCAACAGAGGCGATCCGTACGTAGCAACGGTCCGAACTTGGTCGCACATATTCATTCTATTCCTTTATATGCCAGTCACTATTTTTGCTGCGAACACATCTTCAATCCACCACTCCATATTTTGCAGCATGAAAGGAGCACAATGCGTGAGCGAAAACCCAGTTGCATTTCCGACAGCTGATGGCACAGAAACAGTGCAGAAGCGGTGATGATTTCGTATTCGTGCGCTTTCGCTGAGGCAACGTATGGCGCGCCACCGAAAGCGCCATCTCGTTTCTCCAGAAGAAACTGCTCCGCGAAAAGGGTCTATACACAACATCATCTTACGAAAATTGTCTTAGCACACTAGACGTACATCACTTGCTCTGGCCGTGTGGTCGGACCCACGCAAACAGGAATCAAGACTCCGCCAGGCTACAAGAAGCACTACGCAGCACGGACCTGGCGCAACAGCTCTGGGCCGTCCAGCAACCCCATGATGCGGCCAGGGAGTTAAAACTCCCGGTCCCAACGTGGGAGTAGCCCGTTCTATGGGGCCTTGCGCCCCGTAGCCCGCAGGACCTTTCAGTAAAGTTATTCCATCCATCCACTACAGGGATCAGTGCTCCCCAGAATGCGGTCTGTGAAGTACTGTCACCGTGACACTTGATCAAATGGTACTTTATTGAGCACTGACGCTGGCTTCATCTTACACTGGCTTTCACTATTGAGCAATTTCTTGTCCTCTGAAGATTACAAAGGTGATAAGGAATTTTTATTTATACCACCAGTGAAAAATAACAGGGCGAAGGAAAATATTTCCACCTTGGCGAAATGGAAGTTCTACAAAATGTTTGAGGAGATTAGATTATATAGGTAGCGCCCAAGGTCGGTGTAGGTATCGCAGGCTAGAATAAAATACATCTCCAAAACTGCGGTGGTCCCTTGCACGGGAGCAGCCGATCAGTAGTGTCGCATGGTATCTGGCTGGACAGTCCCAAACAATATTTTTAGCAGTGGTCTCAACCGTTTAGTCGTGCAACGTGGACAGAGTGCCCCGGTAAGGCCGATTATATGTGCATGCGTGAGGCTTTGGTTGTGGAGCGATATCAGTTCTGTATCACCGCAAGGGAAGGCAACAACACACCGCTCACAGATGGTCACTGGCACCCCCTCTGAGCGACATGGTTGTATGGAAGGTCAGTCCCCACCAAGCACTCGTCGTCAGTAATCTGTCTTCATTGTGAAATTCAACAGGGGAGGTGGATAAACGAGGCGCCCGTCTGGTTTGCCACCCTACAACAAAGAGAGGCGTAAGAGGAGATTAAGAAGGTATATATAGATGAAGGGAGCACTAAGTTCGCGCACAGATATGGTTGGCCTGCAAAGTCACTGAGGCTAGATGAATTTTAAGTTGCAGCCCACTTGTTGCTTTCGGAGAAAGGCTTCGCTGTCAAAGGCAGAACCACGAGTTTTGCCGTCAGATCCCGAGAGCGAAATACCTGTCCAACGCATGAACCGTTATGTCATGGTGATGGTGGGGGTGGTGCTGTGTTGTTGTTGCAGGCAGATTTAGCCTGGCGATTGAGGCCGGCACTTTTTATACCCGAGCGCCCGTTGCAGTGTCACTGGGTATTTACAACGTGTCGAACAGAGCCGGGTCTCTTAAATATGTCAGAAGAAGGCGTGAAGCTTCCTTGCGGGCATAGCGGATCCTTATGGAAACGCAAGGTGTTGCAGGCACGCATGGTGCGAGCCTTCTTCTGTAGGTTCTCAAGAAGAGCGTCCTTTTCACAAGGGTAGTTTAGGCATTACCACAGAAATCGTTCGATGTCTCCGATCTCATTCCACGTAGCACAGAGCGCCGAATCGGTACGGCCCATCTTCGACTAACCACACAGGGGTATATGCAGATCCCGTCCTTATTCGATGCAGCAGAGAGACTTCCTCTTGACGAAGCCGCCGGGTTACGCAGGGCGCACCGTTATGCCTTTGGCCCGCGTTACGTAGATTTTCGCTTGTGTGCACACCTACGTCATCTGCCTCGACATTGACACCTACGCGCCCCCCTGCCTGTGCAACGACGCCGGCAGCGCTCGGCCTCCCGTTCGATGACCGACGCACGGGTGGAGTGAGCGAGGGAAGAACTCCGCGCAAGCTTATCTCCGATGTGCCGTTGCGCTATAGGAGAAGGTGTCCCTGATCTGGACCGCGACACCGGAAATAGCGCGTTCGGCCGTGCCGGCCGAATGTCGGACGCGCCGGTTAGAAAAAGTGAGTCGCTTCCCTTTTACGTGAGACCGGTGCGCGAGCTGCAGCAGAAATCGAAACCCAATGTCGGTATCGTCCTCCGGATCGCTGTGCTTCTCACGGGCCGGCTTCCGGTGCCTATAAGATGCGCCATGGCGACTGAGGCACAGCCCACTTGAGCACTCGCTAAAGAGGACGACGGTTACGCTCTGCTGGTCGACTGCTGACTGGGACACACACGAAATCAACATGAACGCCGTAAGTGCAACTCAGCCGGTCGCTTTTTGCACGCATTAACGAGCGCGTTTAACGGTTGCAATGTGGCTCAACCCTGAAGATTCAGGCCGCTAATTATACCTGCTTACACGCGTTCCGCTCTTTATTGCCGTGGCATTTAATCAAACATTCGTTTAGTGTGCGACTTTCCTTCTTTGTTTAATTACGAACTGCTTCAAAATAGGCTGGTTTAGCCTGGCAAGGTGGCGGCGGCATGTTCGTTCTGCCTGAACGCCCCTGACACGAAGGGGATTCACGCGGCGTTCAGGAAACTGGTGTTACGCACACACAAATGTGAGCACAAAAAAAAAAGGGGGGGGGGGGGGAGGAACAGGAATATTCGTCACTTTGAGCCTTTCTGGGAACACCACGAGTTCGATAGCACAGGCGGGGAAAGGAATTTCCTTCGCCAGCTTTTTCCGCATGACGGCGCCTGCGTGCCGCTTGTAAATCTTCCGTCATTGCAGCCTCCTCTGGTCTGACATCATCAGCGCAAGATTGAGAGGGTATTCTCTTTCGTAAGATGTGCTTGGCAATCATAGCCTGCGTTTTCGACATCCTTCTCTTTTTTTTTTTTTTCGCTGTCATGATTAATTGGTACCCGTTCTTAGATACCCGTGTTGCCCGCCGACGGAGTTGTGAATTCAGGCATTATATTTCTTCCGAAACATATCAAACTGACACATTTATGTGAGCAGAACGGTCGGGGTGGCCAACACATGAAAATCGACGTCGTGTTGAGTTGCTGCGTGTCAATTCGCTCTTCATTGCAGTCATGTAATTTGCGGAAGTCCGGTGCGATCTTGGAAATAGGATTCGGTAACGGGTGCCTGTCCCATTCAAGTTGACAGAAATAACACAGGCAATCTTTAATGAAAATGTAATCTTATTCAACGCGATATTTTACGAATCAGCCTGGCCGCAGGTCTGTACTATGTGGTGCTCCAGGTATCGACACGTTATACTACAGGTACAACAGGAAAGGAAGTAGTCAAGGTGCCCAAGCTCTAAGTTGACCCCTTATCGCATGGTATATCGTATTTGATACGCAAGAACAACTATAAGAGAATGTGTAACAGCATAACTATAACAGTTGTAGCAGCTTAACAGAATCGAAAAAAAAAAGAAAATCCTACATATTCACCAAATGTATGGCCTCTCTAGCAATGAAACAGATAGCGATTTTAGCACTGCAAATAATGTTGGAGTTATTTTTACTTCAAAATATAAATGGAGGCAGCTCGTCCCTCGAGTAAAAAATTTTAGCTGCATTGGATGCAAGTCAAAGAACTCTAGGTGGACAACATTTATCCGGAGTCCCCCACTACGGCGTGCCTCATTACCATATGGTGGTTTTGGCCCGCTAAAACCACAGAATTTGATAGAATTTTTGCAGATAAATAGGTTATTTCCACAATTTATACACTTGAAATCAGCGCACAAAAATATCTGCGTGTTTATGTACTGTTTATTAACCTACTGCGATTTATGCCCCCCACCCTCCAAGAGCCCCCTCCCCCCCCCCCTTAAATTAAATGTGCTGCTTGTTCTAGATTATTATTTAACAAGCCGCGCCGCTTATTAACAATTATATTGCAAAGGATATTCACGTGAGCTCATCTAGGTCGTTATTCCCAAGACTTCTCTTATACGAAAGCGCCATCCGCCATTGGTCACCGCAAGGACGGTTGTCTCGTTATCAGACCGATAGCTATCGTGATTGGCGGGCGCCAGAATGGTGAAAAAAAATGAGGAAACGCTCTCACGTAAGCTGAGTTTTGGGAATACGGGCACAGATTACCCTGCTTCAGAGGCCGTGGTAAAAGACGCAGGAAACAACTTTATTCCGTCAATTTGGCTTATTGAGGGGTAGCTACCAGGCGATGCATTACAAGCCACCTCCTCGGCTCTTTCGATGACTCGAAGTTGAACCTCGGGTCCCGGAGTATTGCTTCCCACCACGCTTCGGGCGAGGTTGAAGAATGTAATGACATGCTCATGAATTGAGAAGCCCAAGCTGAAAGCCTATCTTCCATGTCCTTCGCACGCAGTGGGTCCTCCTCATCGCCGCCTGCTGCGTGATAAGCGGCGCACACGGCCAGTACGGTCCCGTGCGGGGTCACTATGGTCCGGCGCTGGCGTTTGCGCCCGCGGCTGGATTCGCCGGTGCCGGAGGCCCGTACGCCGCAGGCCCGTACGCCGCAAACCCGTACGCCGCCAGCGCAGCAGCAGCCGCGCTGGGCGCGGGCGCCGGAGCCACGCAGCTGACGCTGGCCCCGCCAGCAGCGGTGTTCGGACACGCCCACCACCAGCAGGCCTTGGCGCCCGGCTTTCCAGCGGGCGCTGGTTACGGTCTTCTGGGCGCTGCATACGGTACGTTCTCCCTTCCAAGGACTATATACCCGCATGGCGCGTACGCCTCGCGCGTAAATTATTTTTAAATGTTTTTCTGAGAAAATTCTGCAGACGTTTTTGATGCGCATAGAGGCGATCTGGAAAATATCGCGCGACGCCTGAACTTCCCATATATAAGCCGCGAGCGGCTAACTTGAATCTACCAATCCGACGCGAGTAACGCTATACGACCGGGATATTTTTAAGGCCTAGCGCGGTGGAAAATAGTCGGTACAAATGGTCGAAATAGAAATTCTCGTTTTTCAAACGAAATAAGGCTAATAAATAGGTCACATCAAAAAGTGAACCCAGGTGTCTACGAAATGAGGGCCGAACAGGAACAGGGCATACAAAGACAAGAAAGGCCAAAAGAATAAAACGTCCAGTAATTCTTGAGTAGCCCCTCAAATTCCCGATTATAGAAGCCCGCATCGTGCTGGTCTACAGGTATAAGATCATGCCTTTTCTTCCCGCAGGCGCCCAGGGGCCATCTTCGGTGATCGTGAGCCCCGTGTTGCACCAGGACGGCGTGGCGGGTCTCATGCCCGCCGGCGCGCCCAACTTCGCCGCCCGGTCCACCGTGACCCACTACGGCGGCGGCGGCAGTTCGCAGATCACCCGGTACCAACCCACCAGCTACACGCTGGGCGGCGCGTCTGCCGGCGCTACTGGGTCCAGGACCCAGTACCAGTCGGCACAGCTGACGGCCGCGCCCGGTTCCACGAGCGCTCTGTACCGCGAGCCTAAACAGCTGCCTTCTCTGAGCTCTCTGCACCAAGTGCAGTCGGCCGCCGCTCCGGCTGGTGCTACAGTCACGGTGCAGGAGGTCGGGCAGTCGCAACTGGGTGCCTTCGGCGGCTACGGTGGTGGAGCGGCGGGTCTCTTCTCCGGATACGGCGGAGCCTCGGCTGCGGCTGCGCCCAGGACGGCCAGCTACGGCTACGGAGCCGGCCTAAGGGCTTACTAGTGATGCAAGCCGCCATTGCCGTGAGTTGGCGCAATGATCTGCTTTACTAAATGGGGGCCTTCAAACTATACTAGAATACCGTCCCCACCGATCATTGGCTCAGAAGGCAGTGAAGGCACTTTTGTGCTTTCTGAGAGCGTCTGGTCTGTACGAGCGCTTTTGACTCTGTAGTATACGGTCCATGCACGTCTCTATACCCCTGTCTCTCTCTCTCTTTCTCTCATTTCTCTTACCCTTAATTCTCCCTTCCCCCAGCGTAGGGTAGCCAACCTGACTCTTGACTGGTTAACATCCCTGCCTTCCTTATATCCCTCCCTCTCCTCTCCGAAGCGTCGCTCGTTTTACCGGTGCAGTAGCCGCGTTGTAGTCGCCAAGCAATGGCGCTCGCAACTGACACTATACGCTTTGCTATACTGGCATGTTCGTCCTGAAAAAGGTTTCTGATCGTGCATTCTTTTTTCTACACACTACAATTTGATTCCTTCGCTTGAATTTGCAAGTACATTGCGTTATAATAAACCCTTTCGTACGGGCCGACTCTTTCGACATCCGGGACTCGTCATAGCACATGTCACATTAATCGTCATAGCATCATAGTAGACGTTAAAATAATCTCAGATGCATATAGGCTAGTGATTTAGCCGACAAGCCTCCACTACAAGTTGAGCTCGCCGTCTACTACACACAGAATAAAAAGACATTTCTACAGTGGGTGACAACCTAAGAGTAAAAAAAAAGTGCGCTTTCCAACTCACGCATAATTTGCATATATTATATATGCGCCAGCAAATAAAAGTGCGCTGATTTCACTGACGTCAAGCTATTTTGCGTGTTCAAAACGGAGCTTTTCTCCGTACGGATCTCTCTTTGTGTCGCTGGATTTCGGGGTAAAACCTGAACGCTATCGGTAATCCTCATATCACTGGTAAGCCAAAGGTATTATTTCAGCTTGAAACAACGAGCTTTGCTTTTGTCATTATCTTGGCATTTACATTAGCAGAACAGAGATATTAAGTTGTGAGCTCGGTCCTTTATCAGAAGCGAATCGCTGGTGCACTGCGTTCTTGTCAGTGGAGCTTGTTTGTAACACGAACCATGAATAACAAGGGCTATAATGATAAACGCAGAATGAAAGTGACAATATTGTGCCATCGTCCACAATACCGTTTCAAATGGGTGCTGCTGATGCCCATCCATCTACCCACTTGCGACGGAGAGTACATAAAAATGCGGTGAATTTATGCGGTGAATGCGGTGAACGCGGCAGGCATCTGGTGAAAGAGGCGCTTTTTGAAGTGTGTAACTGCCACCAGCTCACATCCTCCACACAGAAGACCATAAGTGAAAGCTCCGTTTATTTAAAGCTCTTTAATTTACTCTTCGCGCTCTGGTAGCTCTATGCATATCGGTGCTGTTGTGGGGTTTCTTCTTCATGCATCACTTTCTAGTGAGGATTATATGAGTCCGCGGACAGGATACATGTCGCGCCAGTAATGCGTCGCGCGGAACGTCTCCTAACGCAAAAGATAATGTATCCTTTGCGAATCTTTTTGAGCCAGTACAGTCAGAGAGGACTGGCCCGCACATGCAGTGAGTCAATCAAATTAGGCAAGATGAATGACGAATTCGACTGCGTCGCTATTAGTCACGGACTCTTCTGACGTCACGCACTACTGATTGACATGTTTCTGAGTGAAAAGCTAAATATACACATTCCTGAATAGTGTGCTGTAATCTACTCGTACACTAAAATCCGCATGTTGCAAGCGGGCCGCGCTTGTTCGTGTTCAAAGCGTTTATTGCACGTGAACGCAGTAATGAGCGCTGCGATTGCTACTCCAGGGGCGAAGGTTGAAAGCCGATGAAAGTGCAATGAATGTTTTCGCTCGCTAGTTCAGACAATCAGCCTCTCTCTCTCTCTCTCTCTCTCTCTCTCTCTCTCTCTCTCTCTCTCTCTCTCTCTCTCTCTCTCTCTCTGCCTGTACAATGTCTAAGTTCTAGTTTTGATGTTTTGGTACCTTTTTTCTATATTTTTCTTTCTCTCTTTGTTGCAGAAAGAGACGTGAAGAGGACTGTTTACGGCAGTTATTTATTGACCACGGACAGATGCACTGACCAGCACCACCTCAGATCGACATTTGGACGAATTTGAGTGTGAAAACCGGCGCTCTGCTGCTGCTGTTGCTGTTGCTGCAGCTGCTGCGTAACCGTGATACTGTGAAAAGAAAAAAAAACACGCATTAAACCTGACATTCTCATGACATTCCAATCTTACTTTCAATTCTTAAAGTTATAGGTTGCAAGGAGAGAACGCTTGGTTCTACTGTTGATACGTTAGAGACGTCACAGAACTGCTACACAGAAAGTAATTTACGTAACTTCGACCTAAAGAGAAAAATTTGAATAATCGGTTCCATAATTAAGCCATGTGACCTCGAAAGCTGCTCCTAGCCAAGCTTTTCAGATCGTCTTAAGGTAAATCCTAGTCGTTGTTCCAAGGCAATTTGAGGACATACACTACGCATAAAAATACGTCCGATATTTTAAGACATCAGTGGGTCAAATTTGTCAGCCAATTTCAACAAAAGTGCCTTTTTATATGACTGGAGTTAGTGGTTGAACTACCAAAATGTGAAATAGTTGACGCCAGATCTGCTATGATCAGCGATAAATCATGGAGGATTATTTTCAATATAGTTCTGTGGGATTTAATGGGTTAATACCATGATATTCACATACCAAATGTCTGAGAGACGCTTATCGGTTTCGCAGCCGACGCTGACAGCTTGCTTCTTACGTGCTTACATCTCGATGAGAATGGTTGAAGAGAGAGAGAGAGAGAGAAATGGAAAGGCAGGGAGGTTAAACAGATCACAAAAATCAGCAGCCCCTTCCCTGTCGAAGAAATAGGGGTAAGCGAAGTTTGTCGTGGGTTTTTTCGGTGTTCCTGAGAACGAATTGAAGATAACAGCTGTAACTCCTTGGTGAATGCTGACATTCGGTACTCATGTGTAAGGAAGGGTGCGCTGTGTGTCGATCATAACTGGCTCACTTGCGTCACGGGCTTGCAACATTGCATGATGGTTAATTTACAGTGTTTCCACTAAACGTAGGTTTGCCCCAAGTGCATGAAGAGGGAGTTCTCCAGTGAAAAGATCATAAAGGAAACGCGAAAAGCTGAAGCTTTTCGCTGTGGTTGTGCTTGAGTATATATGAATACTTATACAGGTCACCGTTCCGTACCGTGTGCGTAACTGCCATAACGAGCTCTTTTTCCAAAGTTTCTGTTGGCGTTGGCCAGCGTTTATGTTATTTACAAATTCGAAAATGCATTGTCATAGTGTTCGTTTATTCTTACAACACTGTACAAGAATGGTTGACAGGTATTCTTACGCACCAAATCCTCGATTGAACTGCTGAATGGTTCTGGGCACAATAGCGTTTGTGCAGATAGTAATCCGCATTTGGTACAGAGAGTTCATGTTTCACGCTTCCTACTTTTTAACGGCGGAGCTGTTTATGCCAAGCGTAATCTGTCTGTCGTAGGCACTTAGCCTAGCCCAAATACGTGCTCCAATACCTTGCGATAGCCAATCAATCGATAATCGATCAATAATGAATAAATTCCTGAAAATGGTGGGGATGACTTGGTAGTGCTTAGCCTAACCCAAAAGCAAGGACTATAGCTAGGTGCCCATCAGCTCCGCTGTTTAGCATTGCGCCTCCAGTGCAAGCTACGCGAATTTTTTTGACGTCATAAGTGGAGCGAATTAAGGTAGCCTATTAAAGTGTAACAGACGTTACAGCATACTGACGCGCATGCTTTGTCTGCCTTAAAATACAACATGAAGCCAGCCTTTTTAAACTGATCTAGTGGCATTCTTGGCTGACAAACTTGTATCCATATAATTGCAAATTTTGTAAATCAATGGGTCGCCGGCTTCCGCGCTACGACAAATTCAGTGAAATATTTAACAAGGCTGGTACAATCTTGTAATGAATTGAATTCTGGGGTTTTACGATCCGAAACAACGATTTCATTATAAGCACGCTGTATTGGGAGACTCCGGAATAATTTTGACCACCTGGGGATCTTTAACGTGCTCCAAATGCACGAGACACGGGCGTCCTTTTCATTTCGCCCCCATCTAAATGCGGCCGCCGCGGCCAGGATTCGATCCCGCGACCTCGTGCTTAGCATGCAGCGCAACACCAAAGCCGCTAAGCCACCACGGCGGGTGTGGTACAATCTTGGTCGGCCGTCGAAATACATTAGTGTTTCAGATGCGCGTTTTTGTAAGACAGCTAGTGAGCTCTCATCAAGACACGGCGGCCTCCTCGTTGACTACATGATCTCTGGTTCGTTGTTGACACAAGATCCTAATATTTCATTTACAATACAACATGCGCGATGCGTGTCCGCTTAATCGTTGTGATTTATTGATGAAGTTTCGCCTCGAAAAGCAACACTTTAGCTTTTAGAGAGGCTACAGTTCGGCGCTCAGGGAGCATTTTCACCTCCTCGGGGATCTTCAACGCGTGCTATACGATTGAAGTACACAAGGGTTTTTGCATACTGCCGACATCGGAACTCAGCCGCCACGGCAGACAGTCGAACCCACGACCTCGTTCCCAGCTGTGCGACGTTGTAGCCATTCAGCCACGGCTCCGAGCAATTGTAGTGGTGCCATAGGATATAGGTAGGAAGGGAGCGAATTAAATGTCGTTGCTCGTTGAGAAACGAGACTGAAACTCGACGTTTGCACACACAGAGCACGTTTTATTCTCACGCAACACTTTTTTTTCTATACAACATTTACACACCTCACACAATTCCAAGTGAGTATTTTGTTTTTCTTTTCTTTTCTTTTTTTTTCTTCTGCCAACAGTAGAAGCGATCTTATCACTCTTCGATCCACTCCTCGAGGCAAGTTCAGCCACTGCTCACTGCTCTTCGGCGGTGATTTCTGCAAGGAAGAGGATTAGGCGTGAGAATGGAAGATTTGGCAAAGAGTTACACACTAAATTAGGCATTATTGATCAATATCAATTGTGCGTCATAGATTAGCTTCATCGATAAGGAACACGTGTAAGCATGGCATGTTGAGAAGCTGCAGGTTCGGCGTCCTGCCTTCTCCGAGCTGTCCATGTGCTATATATTTCTTGCATAGCGAAAATCAAGGCGGAAAGTACGCTTTAACCTCATCACTATCACCGCCGAAATGGGTAAGCGGAGCCTAAATAAATTCTCACTAAGATAATATGACGTTCGTTTATGTATTCATATCATATCTTACATATTTATCAAATACCATAGCCAGTCCGATTTGGCATCAATGCTTTAGCGCTGGATTTGGGCAGCCCGCTCGTTCTGAATGAACGAGAACCGCTCCACGTACGCTATAAGTCAACCTTTAAGCAAACAAAAGAACATAATAAATACTCGGCTTGTCCAATCGCGCGCCTGCATAGAGAATGTTCTAGCGCTCGCAAGCTTCATCGCTTTTATGCAGGCTGATTAAATCAGCGCCAGTTAGTTCCGCACAATTGCTAAAACGAGTGGACGTAAGCCAGAACACAAATAATAAAGGCACTCACGCAATCTGTGTTGCAGAGAGCACGCGAACACTTACAGTAGTGCTTGTAGCCGGCGTAGAACGGAGCCGCTGCGTAGGCCGGTCCGACGAGCTTAGCGGCCGGCGCTGCGTAGGCGACGGCTCCGTAGGCCGGGGCCAAACCGTAGCCGTAGTGACCATAGCCGTGGCCGTAGCCATGGCCGTAGCCGAGGGCGAGAGCAGGGTAAGCTGGGGCAACAGCCTTCACCACTGGGGCGGCGTACGCGTAGGGCGCGGCCACCTGAAGACGTTAAAGAGCGAACAGACAAAGGCTCAGTCCAAAAATGTCCAGCTGCAGAAGAACACTTAGAGATGGCGCCTAAAACCGCTGCTTTAATGTTATGCTTTAAATTATATTAGAAAGCGTAACTAACGATGGTGTTTGTGGGTTCCACTTTTTTTATTAAATCGAGCCGTTGTATTGATTGCTCTCCGTCCCACGGCGTGAAATGGCTACAATAATTGCCAAGCAATTATCGTCTGCATACTGCATGTGAGGTCCTTGGACCTTCTCCAGTGGGACAGAACTGTAAACCACTGCATTTTAACTCTGGCATACATTGCCCTGCCTTTAGTCGTAGTAAAGGGTACAGAGCGAAAAATACAAGGACGACAGAAGAGCGGAAGCAACAAACGCTGCCTTGCAACTGAAATTTATCGTACAAATGTCATTAAACATACACAATAGTATCTACGGAAGAAAGAAAAGGAATTGTAAAGAGCAGTTGCACACTACATTACCATATGCCAAGATAAAAATAAACCATCTTCTTCTTTCTGGGGTCTTACGTGCCAAAACCAGTTCTAATTATGCGGCACGCCGTAGCGGAGGGCTGCGGGTTCATTTTGACCACCTGGGGTTCTTTAACTTGCACTACAACGCAAGCACACGGGCGTTTTTGCATTTCGCCTCCATCGAAATGCGGCCGCCGCGGCCGGGATTCGATCCCGCGATCTCGTGCTCAGCAGCGCAACGCCTTCGCTGGCTGAGCCACCGCGGCGGGTAATAAATAAACCACGCAGCTCAGGACACATAAGCAAAAATTGCCTAAAATAACTGATCTTCTTCTCGTATACCGCTTTCGACACTTGGCTCACGCGTTTTGCTAATGTAGCAGGCTTCGACTTCTTCTGTAGCGACTTCCTGCTACGTCTGGACAGATGTACTTAGTTTCACCAAATCTTGGTTCACACTTGCACTGACTGCAATGTATTGTTCTTTATACACGATTTTATTCGTTTACGTAGGTATAGTGTCGCGTATGTTTATCGAACGTTTGCTCAATGAATTAAAGTCGCGCGTCAGCGCTTGCGGTGCCCGCCATTCTGTCATCCTTGAATCTTCGCGCTTTACCCTTTACGACGAATACGTACCAACTCACCCAACATTACACCTCGATTAGCCCTGTCTAAGCTAACGCGCTGCATATTTCAACCGTGTAGGCATCTGACTGAGTAAAGCCGACCCGCAGCGTGTCAATAGAGGCCTGTGGGTGGTCACGACACGCCGAGTTGTTCTTTCGACTTTCTTTCAGGGAGCGATATTGGCGGTATCTATGTAAGGTACTTTGCCCCTACTCGTAAATCTTCCTTGTGCTACGTTCTGCTTTCCGTCGTCTACCCTGTTTTTCACAACCGGCTGACAAAAAAAAAGTATTTAACCGAAGATCAATAACATGCAGCCACGCGAATAGCGACTACGAGACGTGTATTCCTGCTCCAGTGTTCTATAGAACACGCGCATGCTCACAGGTCTTTATAGGAGCAACTAGCGATGGGCGGGGCGCTTACCTTCAGAGGCGCAGCAGCCAGCACAGGGGCCACCGAGTGCACCGTCTTCGTCGCGTACGACGTGGCCACGGGGGCAGCCACGGCATAGCCGTGCACCACGGGCGCCGCGTACGCCACCGCGGGCGCGGCTACAACGCCGGCGTGCACGGACGTGCACGCGGCGACGAGCAGGGCGAGGGCGCTGATCACCTGCAAATCAACGCGCAACATTTAAGCGTTCTCCTTTTGCGCACTTGTACCACGACAATGATGCTAATACTGCTAACAATGCCAATTACTGCTGATAATGCTAATACGAAGCCCAATCTAGTGCGAGTGGCCTCAGCCCTATAGTAAAATTTAAGTGAATTTTACTGGAGCAATCAATGTATTCAACTTCGGCGCGCGGTGTCGCCCGGCGCTGAAATTGAAGTGCACGTTACCCCTGCAAGTGTTAATAACATCACTGCTACTTGCCGACCGAACGAAAAAAAAAAAACGAAAATATCAAAGCCTGCCCGGCTCCCCCCATTTTTTATGTTAATGAGGGCCGCTTACCATAAATAAGGGAAAATGTGCGCCTCTGTAGAAGGTACCATGTTCACTGTGTATTTCACAATCTTAACAGTGTTACTTGTACTATAGTGAAGTTCTATTATCTTAAATGGCTAGGCGTTGGTCGATTGATTGATTGTTTGGTCGATCTATTTATTGACCGGTTGATTTTTAACATCCGAAAGCAAAGAGACGGTGAACTAGTGATAAGGGCAAATGCGGAATAAATTCGAACACCTTGTTCTTCTTTCTTTCTGTCGTCCTTCCTCTTTCTTTTTTTTTTCAGTGCACGTAAATGTTAGATCAAAAGAACTGTTGTTTTCTACCCGCGATAGGTAATCGAACCAGCAACCTCGTGACGAGCATTAGAGCGTAAGTATAGGCACTTATTACCAGGCCAGCTGATAGTCGTGACGCTGCAATCTGCGCAGCCCGTACTGAATTCCCGTGCCAGAATTTCATTGCGTGTACTCACGTAAACAAGGCAAAAAGAAATGTTCCCGTATTTCGGGAAAGAAACTCACCTCCAACTCGGGGAAATCTCGGAAAACGAAAGCACCGCTCGCCCATTATAATTCTGCAACGAGGTTTTGGGAACACTTTCCCTTGATCTGACACGCGAGCCTGCGGAGCGTGAATCGGCGACACACCTCCCCGTGATAACATTTTCGCTTCGGTCGCATTCCTCGGCATGCTTCGCTGGTTCTGCTTTTTTGTAGGGTCGTAACGCGGTTCTCGGTAATATCGTTCTCATAGACCTCAGGTAAACTTGCACCGTTAATTCAAGACGGCGTACACTGCTTGAACGTTCGGATAAGTTTTTCGCGACCTTCGTTCTTTGGAATTCACGGTCAGGGGCAGAGTGCAGCTATCAGTTCGGCCTAATATTTCGAACAGGGGTGCCTTGCCGAGGAAAGATTGATATCGCGCACGTGAAACTATCATTCACTCCTCGTTGAAAGAGCCTTAAGGTGACTAGGTAATAGCGTAAATACATCGTAACAGGTTGAGTCATTTTTCAGCGTTTTAGAGCATTCGTGATGGACACCTACCTCTATCATTTGGGGTAGTTAGTAGCCATTGGAAACAATTTTCCTGGAATTGCTATTGCACATGACCCAGCGCTAGCTAGCGGAATGACACATTTTCTCGCGTTATACAATTCTTACTGCAAAGATTCCGCGCTCGAAGGTTCCTACATGAAATTCGTATGCCCAGTGATCATTAATTGCTCTGATGAGATGTTAACCTTATAATAGAATTGTCCAGCGCTTGTGCACTCATGCTGAAACTTGCTACTCCCGATTTATGTCCCAATAAGCACCAATATGTTCGATTGTTAATGGTCGTACTTATAACGCGCCATTACCGTTAAACTTCTCGCAAGTGTATTAACCGGACATGAGTAGAAAGCGTGACCACGTAAATGAGTTAAAAATGGGGAAAGAAAAAAGCCGGAACGGAATACGCTAACCCTCGCCTACAATATACCGGATATAACGAAGTGACTTGTATAGCGAAATACTTGCAGACGATTCAGTGAAGCTACATACCACTTAAAACTGAGTAGCAGGCTTGATTAACGTTTAATTGGCCCCTAGGGGCGTAGAAAGAGATCATGGTCGGTAAGTTTTGATGCCCTGCGAATAATTGATTGCGGTATCAAATGGTTCATCGCTCCCCGCTGGGTTCCTTTCACAGCCTAGCTGATCGCAATGCCTTGTATAATATCCACATTTTCCCCCTAAGCTGTCTCATTATGCACTCGCTTAGTATATGCCATTAGCGCGCTTCCGGGTTGAACCCCGAGGGCCTTGCTGCATGTTCCACTTACGGTGTTCATGTTGACTCGGTGGGAGTGATAGCCTGCCGCGTTGGTAGGAAGTGAGATGTGCGGTAGCAGCGGTCGGGAAGTTGCGGGGTAGTAGTCACGGGTGGTGGAGTGGTAGGACACCGGGTGGCGATGGTCTGAGCCCCGCCGATGGGCCGCTTTATATACAAAACGCGCGTGCCTGCACGTCGCAATGGGCCCCGCCGCGGGCTCACGTGACCTCCCCTCGCGCTCTCTGCGCTGCACCCTTCTCTCCCCTTGGTCTTGGCCTGTCCGCCGCGATGGCCATTTCTGACGTGGGACGGGGAGGAGTCGCCTCGCGCGCTAATTCAAATCCAAGAAGAAGAAGAAGAGAGAGTACGCGGACAAGTCACATCGCAACAGTGGTCGCTGCCACTAACGGGGGCGCCCCTGGTGCCTCCCCCTCTCAACCCCACCCCCCGAACTCTTTGACTGCACGCGGGCAGGAAAGCGAAGAGGGAGAGGGGGAGGGACTGCACGTTCCTGATGACCCAGGTCGTCTCTAGCGTGCGAAGAAGGTGACGGCGTGCTGGAAGGAAGCCGGGGAGTTCCTTCCTGGCCCCTCCGCGCGCGAGTCATGACCTACTCTGGCGCTTGCCCTTTCTCCGCCGCGCCGTTGAGGAATGACATCTCAGGCTCGTTGGGCCGTGGTTTGTTTGCTTGCTTGTTTGCCCGCTCGCAAGCTTGGCGGCCCGCTTGGTCGTCAGAGACGTGTGGATGGATTGCGGAGAAAGGCAAGGCACGGCGCAACGCCGGCAATGACGGTGATAGAAACAAACCAGCAAAAAAAGATTATTTCAATCTCACCCCCTCTCGCGCGAGGGTCGGCCGCGTCGAGGCTGGAACTTTCGAAATCGACGAGATGCTTTCCGGTGCCTGTTAATCGTTAGATCGGGAGGGTCATGACAAAGTGCACGGGTGGGGTCAAATCGTTTGTCGGCGCTCCCGTGCTGATAAACGCGAGAGCACGCGGTGTGTCATTGCGGCGTTGATTAAATGTTCTGGTGTTGTGTCCGTCGTCGCTGCCGATGCTTGTCAATATGAGCGAGAGGTGTCGGGCAGTCGGTGTGATGTGCGAGCAAATCGCTGTTTCAGCGCAAGGACAATCAGACACATTCTTCAATGTGTCTGATTGGTTTCCTTCTTCTGCACGTGCGCTTGCGCAGGAAAAGCGGTGTATAAAAGTACGTGGATGGTTCAATAAATCAGTTGTATGTCCGGCGACTGTGTGTTTGTGTGCCTCCTTTTGGTCCTGCGTCTTGGTTATTGCTGGAATTGACGCTTCTAAGGACAATCACTGCCGCACTTTAGATGAACCTCTTCCTAATCAGGTTGCGGAGCGGATCATGTATTAGAAATCACGTAGTAGATGGCGACACTCGAACTTGTCGCACCGGCAATGCAAATTGGGGCGACAGAAAAGATTTTCAAAATATCCAAAATCGCGTACATTTTCCAAACCCGCACATAGTTCTTTCAAAATGGGTCCTATTTGAGTGATTTCCAACCTCCGTGATAGTTTGTGGCAGATTTTTGTCATTTGTTGGTTCCGGCTTTTCTATCTGCTGCTAAAATACAGTCCTTATAAACTTAACGCCGTACAGGCACTAAAGATCACCTACCTTGCCGGTGCCACACAGCTACTTGTTTTGCGGGCTCAAACAAACAAATAAAGAAGGGCATCGTAAGCTTCTGTGGCATTCCCGAAAATGGCCATGTGCTTGTAGAGTACGCTAAACAATTTAGAGCAATAGCGTGAAAAATGTTTGCTAGAACGGAGCCAGTTCAATGTGTGTAGCCGGTGTGATGCCGGCTAAAAGACGTAACCACGTAGTGCTCCGTGAGTGCCAAAATCTTCTTACGCATTCGTGACGATAATCGAGTGAGGTTCGTGTGACCAGAGTATTGGTATCTGCAGCCGTCACCACAGTTTGAGGCACCTCAGATGCTCGCCTTTCGACGTGCCTTTGTCACACTGTCAAAATTCTTCAATATATAGCACGCAATTTATTCAGAATGCATATGTCACACAGTTTCTTCCGATTATAGCACGCCGTTCGCACGGCGCATTACTTCAGGCTTCGAATCGCCGCCTCCGCGGACTGGTTACACACCCATCCAACCTTGTCTGCACAAATCTTTAATGACAGTGCCATGTTGGACTACGCAAGCATGGCAGGTGCTGGAATGAATCGTACCGATAAGAGTTGTACAATTAAAGGTGCGCTGCGATTTCACAGTAACGAGTCATGAACCAAATGACATGTCAGTCTCTTCACTGCTGCTGACAATGGAAGGTCATATACTTCTGTGCTACAATCGAACGGGAGCAAAGCGACAGGCAGTAATTTGTAGGTTATCGGCATATCGTGATCGGTATAAACGCCAAATAATGTGCGTGTCTCTCCTCCTAACCTGGTTATTACCAGCTGACCCGAAAACGACGCAAGGTTAATTGACCCGGCAAAATACTCTGTCTATTCGATGAAGCACTTGCTGCCTAACGATTTTTTTTAAGGAATACCTAGCATCGTTGTTTCGTCGTTGTCTTTATAGTCGTCTTCGCGATCCAGCTACACCATGCATTCAAGGCCTGGACACGGCTGTATCTTCTTCTCTTCCCCCCCCCCCTCCCCCCCATTAACAGCATCTACCGACAGCACAAGGAATAAGAGGAACCACGCAAAACACGGCATTTCAAGAAAGACACCACACTGCTGTCGCGATTATCCTGGTCTATTATGCATTGTTTCTTTTCACGACGCATACATGTATACAACCAACTCGCTCAAGCCTACCCTTGTCGCAACTAGGTGCTTCTTTTTTTTTTTTTTGCGCATTGTTGCTCGACCTTCGTTTCCTCTGTGCACTCGTAGCAGCGTGTCAGTTTAATGGTATCAGTATGTATATTACGTCGCGGCTATTAGCCTTCATGTTGCTGTTCTTTGGTCAAGGAAAATAGCGCAGCCGAGACACTCTCTCGAGAGAGAGAGAGAGAGAGACTGCCGGCGCAATTGAAGCTCTCTTTGTCTTTTTCCAATGCAACGAGGAGCCTCCAATGCGCTTTGCTTTCGTAGACGATCGCCTCTGCGCTCGAGAAATGGGAGCGTGTCAAGGGCTGTCATCACCCGCGCGATGCAAGCGCGACAGTCCGGCCATGACAGCTTTCGGGCATCTCGGACGGTGACGATTACCGTGCGCCTCGCGGCGTCGAGAGCTCGCGCGATAATTGTGCGCGTTTGGCGAGGCCACGACTCTCACGTGGATGGCTTCGGCCTGCCCCGGTGTTACGCTGGTCAATATTGACCCTGTTTGAAGATCTCGCGTGCCGGCTCAGGTTACTTGCCACAGGATGGACTGCCAAGGGTGAGTCATGAGAGCGTGAGTGCCCGAGGAGATGGGTCGGTGGCCAAGCAGCGATTTTCTGATACAAAGATACAGAGGAAGGTTTTTCGTGGCAGCACTGCCATGCAGCACTGAGACCGGACGGCCACGACGGAGCGAGAAGACAGCAGTGTATACGAGGCCTGTTATCACGACTGTCTGTAAGATTGTACTTAGCATACTGTAGCGTTCACGCCGGTTTTGGTGTCGCCACGATGTCGAGTGGTTTCGGTGTACAGAGCGGATTCACTGAAGAAGCGACGAGTGCACCAGGCCATTGCCTTGTCGGCATTTAGGTCCAGTGGTTGGTTTGAGCTTCTTAGCTTGGTTTATTGTCGCTGTTGATTCGGCTTTCTCTACTTGCACGCTGTATTGGAGGTTATGACAGAACCTAAATGAGGTATATGCAGAATGACGCAGTTTTTCCTAGTCGTGAAACGACGGATGACCAGAGCACGGATGGAGTAATGAGAATTTGCAGTGGCAGCGATCGCGCACCTTCTTTGCGAGTGCCCTCGTTTCAACCCGCTAATAGCAGCCGCTCTCAACCACACTAGACCAACTGGAGAAGCGCCCACTCACGGAAATTAAAATTATTGGAAACTGGCCTACACTAACGTCAGCGCGAGCCACTATAAAGTCGCTGCTGCGTTATTTAAAAGATACTGGACTGTGTGACAAGTTGTGACTGTGCACTGTGTGACGTAGAATCTATTAGTGAGGCGTTGACACTGTGTATGGCTATGTAACCCCTTCGCCGACTTTGTGACAGCGCCCGCAGAAACAGTTCTGTAATGTTTGTTTATTTTCTTCTTTTTATATCATCTTCCGCACCCCTTTCCCCGGTACAGGTTAGCCAACCGGAGATATCCTCTGGTTAACCTTCCGGTTTTTCCATTGCCTTTATCTCTCTCTCTCTCTCTCTCTCTCTTTCTCTCTTGCATTGCCTGAGCAGGAGCACCTTATCTTTCAGTCCCCATCCCCCTGTGCAGCGCGGTTGAGGTGTCCTCTATTCAGAGACAGTTATCGCGCTGCACTTTAACCCAACCTTTCACCCTTTCCAACTATAATCTCTCTCCTTTCCAATAGTTCTGAATATGAGGCTTCTCCTTCACTCGTTGAGAAGTTCCTTTGGGAAAATGTACGGAACCTGGCGGAATTCCTACCATTAACAGTCGGGTACGCAGGCATGCGCGACTCACAACCTCTGAGAGAAGCTGAGCCCTCTCAGTTTCGTCTGGGAAACACCATCGAAGGTCTCATGCCACAGGAGTCTTTATTCTGAAGTTGCCCGTTGCATCTGTGGATATTCTGGGTCATTAGCAGCGCGGAATGTGTTTTAACTCGATGACTGCTTGTAATGGTCAAAAGGGAAGCTTAAGAACGCGACACAGTTCACAGAAGGGACCACAAGGACACAACTCAGCCTTTATGGTTCTTTCTGTCTCCATATGTCCCAATGTTAAGGTTACTTTAACCAAGGTGCACAAGACGCCATCCCAACTGAGCACGTTGTAGTGGACAATTAAAGACGTATAAGACCTGTCCTTTTCTACATGGCCAGCCGATGTGGCTGTCTTAGTACTCGGAATCACCAGTCCTTACCTTTATAATCACGGTTTCTGTTGGTGACCAGTCAAAAGTTGGTAGGTTTCTGTAGCTCCTCCAGTGACCAGTACCTTCTTATTATTGGCGAGTATTTTTCAGTCGTTTCGCGAACCCTAACAATCACCGTATCACGGGCGCTGTCCCGAAAGAACTGGAAGACCACTTTGTTATCGTCGAAGGTGTACTAAGTGTCTTATAACGCTTCTTCGATGCATCTGACATTGCTCGCGGCTCCGGTTGCAATATCGGCTTCAACTTTGTCTCTGAAATATCATCAGGCTTCGTTAACCGGCACTACAAGACTTCTACGTCACTCTGACATTGTTTTTAGAGATGAGCAATGGTGCTTTAACGTGCGACTCAATACTGCGCGCACACGAAGCTACGCGGTACTAAGCACAGACTGCGCTTTCTATCATTCGTCAGCCCCACGCTGGCATACGGCCTTGCTTTGATCGCCCCAAAATTGCTAGACTTGAGACGAACCTTATCCTTGCTCGACGTAGTCTCGTGTTCACTCTTCCGCAAACAGACCTTCTCATGCGTCACCGGTCGAGTACTCGTCGGGCACGACAGCGATACGCACCGTCTATTCAGGCGTATCAACGGATTCGAAATATCCTCAACACGCACAGTTCAGCAACCCCACTCTTGTAGCTCTTCTCATTCATCACCCGTTCGTGGCAATCGAAAGGTACGTTGCCACTAACTTCCAAATGGTATACGGGGCCCCTGACACTTTAGTTGCTTTAATAAAAAATATGCTGCCGTGTATACAAAATTTGAAGACCAAGGTCACATGACGTAACTCTTTCTCGAGTGCGCACCGTTTTCTTTTTCTTCTTCTTCTTCTTTTTTGGAACTGAAATTTTGCTGGCTTAGAAATATGATACATCATTAAGAAACATAGCTCTCTATATAAAAGCAGAAAGTCTTCGTGGCTTAAAATTATTCGCATATGTGCTATCTGCAACGGCAGGGGTAGGGGAGAGAATGGCCTTAGAAGAAGGGGGGCCTAAGAAAGTGAATACTGTGTTAAAACTGGTTCATATGTGTACCGTATAGTAATTAAAGGAATCAACTTCCAGAACTGCTCTCGGACAAACGTTTCACACGAGCCCAGGCCCTGACTACACCACTACGAGTTGCTTACACTACACTCTTTTGGCTTATTATTCTTCCTGCTCCCTGGATCATTTTTGTATTCGAGAGCTTTCCGTAGCGAAGACGCTTTTTCGTGCGTTCTCGTAGAACTTGTCGTGGCTTTTTCGCAGATTGGCCGGAGCGATGTCGTAGCAAATACTACAAAGAGAACATTACAAGGTGGTCTCAAGAATAGCTTTATTGTAAATAAATATATGTTTTATCGGTTTATTTGTCATAGCATTCCAAAAAACCATTGAGTGCGTCAACTGTGGTCACATTCCGAGATTGGTGGCGAAAGTTCATTCGCGTTCGACTGCTTCATCTGTCAGACAAGATGGAGCAGCAACCGCACAACCCCTCGGAGGTCGCACAAAATCGCAGCCTATAAACGGATGTTAGCATCCTCCAAACAATCCAAAAAGCATCAGCAAATCATATACTTTGCGCACCTTGGAAGGCAAAGACTTGGAAGGCAAAGAAAATCCCGTCAGTCGTGCCAAATACCCTGCCCTCCAGAAATTGCTAGGGTGAGGTTGCAATGACGTTGAAATAGGGCGGGACGAAAACCCTCCACGATTGTGTGTTCGTGAAGGATTGTGTGTTCGTGGAAAGTAGCTCTCAAAGAAATCGCGCGCACTGCACTTCGAAGGTCCAAAGTGCATAAGGCAGCTTTGCAACCGTGTCCGTGCGTTGTGAGAGAAAAGCTTTAGGCAACGCATGGAAACTGGATTGCTCTGCATCCTAACTATTCTGACTGCAATGGTTCTTCGCAACCTTCAAGCCATAATCATGTAAGTATAGCACAATAACTATTTAGTTATTAAATCACAATGTTTTGAGGCCTTCAGAACAAGTGTCGCCTCATATTCTTTAGGCTCCGAGCCCCGGCCGTTAATCTTGACAAAGGCTGACAGTGTCAGGACCTTCTTTTTAAACAAATCAGCGAAGGTTCTTCACATTGTATCGCTGGAATCTCGCGGGACTGTTTCGAAGACGCTTGTACCTGTTAGGGACATCCAAGGACTTGGCTTAAGGCCGCAGTACATCACCTTTCACTTGACCGGTACCAATCGTTACACACCACATTCCTAGCATTCTCCCAACGTGCCCTCGTCAATGCATATACCTGTTGCGTCAAGGAAGAACTGAGACATATATAGCTTTGAAACAGTTGGGCTCTGTATCAGACAAGCTTCGCCATATGGAAAGGCGTCGATCGCAGCACCACCCAAAGTGGGCTGAGGACGACATATGCGAGCACCGAGTGCACGTTCAGAGACGGAGAAGTAGCGGAGGAGGATTTGGCCGGAAAGAGGGACCCTCGTCGCCCGTCCGTTCCGCCTCAGCTGGTGAGAAACACTCGCAGCCTGCAAACGGTTCGTCGTTTGCATGGGCGCACCCCATCACTCTGCTACCACGTAGGTCGGCCTCGCGCACTTTTTTTTTCTCTTTTTTCTCTCTGTGGGAGAAATAGTGTCGGCCTCGGCCCTGTGCGGGCCGAAGCTGCAGCCACATGCGCGCGTGGGCGCACCTATAAAGACGACAGCGGTCACTGCTAAGGCGTCATCGCTAGAGGGATGGGGTCAGGCCCACCGTCGCCACGGGGCGTGTTCCCGAGCGGTCCGCGCCGCGTGGCATTGAAGTGTCCATTCTGCACCGGGCAGCCGGGTACGCTGCTGTTTGCCGCTGGCATTCGTAGACGCCAACATCAATTGAGTTGTACGAAGTCTGGCAATGAATGACGAGAGCTTTGTTCGCAGATAATTTATGGGTTATATATGTTCTATCTATTTGGGCTGGCAGAGAGTGGAAATGGCCTTTCAGGTCCTTCCAGCCATGGAGTACAGCTTCGCAGACGTATTCTCCACAGGGCATTAGGACAACACAATAACGTCCAGTGCATACATGTAGAGTCTGTGCTATATGTGTATCAGGCGCACTTCCACTAAACGCGCTGACTGAAAATATACTTAGATAGTAGTGAACGCAAGCAGCTTAGCTTGCCCTAAAAAAGCAGCATCACTGGCATGGGGTGAGCCGAGAACCCAAACTCTGCTTGTGTTCTGGCCTACGCAGGGTTGACAGCACCCGCTAACTTAATTTTGGGTACCTCTACTTCAGAATCTCTTTAACAATTGTTTTAGAATAGACGCACTCCATTGTATTAATGCTATCCCTGCTTTGCGTGTGCTCCATGAAATGCATCGCAAGTTCTCAGAGGCGCAGATTAGATTGCGTGCGAGCACGGTAACGGTATATGATATACTGCTCCGCTATGCTAAATCACACTAACGTTGACCAACTCGCTGCTACGGGTACAGCGCAGCACCAGAGGAACATGGCAGGTACACACACATTGGTCAGGACGACGCGTTGGCTGACAATATGTAATTTTGTTGCGGTACGAGGATACGTCCATCAGTGAGAAAGTTCGGCAGAAGCGACCAAACTTTCTTATACGACTTTTTTGTGGATCTCGAGTGATAACCAATGATGCAATCAATCAAAACTCGCACTTCATACAATCAATCAAAAACAAATAAAGGCTTATTGTACGCGCCAATAAAGGGGTTTTGTATACGCCGGGCTTATTGTGCATCTGGACGTACGCACCACCTTCTTTCCATTGGCGCAACGCTTCTGATGACAGGCCTGAATTTGTCAGCTCAAACATGAAACGCGTGTTTCGTTGATGGCAAACCGTAGCATACGCTGAGCGCCAAGAACACCTAAAGGCGAGCAACACATAAATCATTGCAACGTGAACTTTATTTCTGGCTACAGCAGTGGGACAGTGATGATGGATGGCTATATGTGTCGCAGTTGAGGTGCGGTGGCACGACGTGTTGCAGTGAGTGACGCACTTGGCGTCGTCGAGTATTGCAGGCGGTGGGAGAACGAATTTGACCAACGGTCAGCTGGTCCTTGCCGAAACGGCTCGCAGGTGGGACATTCTGAAAAACCAGATAGACAGGGTGAGTGATGACCGACCACACGGTGAAAGTTATCGAAAAAGTAATACCAGTATTTGTCAAGAGCCACCTATCAACTCCGTTCGGTTCAACACAACGCTTTTACACAATACGATAAGTATTTTTGTAAAATGTCGGGTGAAGAAAAGAAAGTGCCTGGTGCTTTCTTGAGAAAGCAGATCGTCGCTGTTGCTGGTTCCGTCTTCTCCAAAGTAAATTATCACTTTTTTTTTTTTTTTGCCCAACGTATGTGGTCTTAAACCTTTGATTTCTGCTGCTCAGTCCATGCAAATCGAGTTTCGTGTTGGCGCAGCCTACGCTATCCTGTATTTCCTTTTCCTTTTCCATCCTTTCCATCCCCCCCCCCCCCCTATGTAATGCCCTAACGGGCCTTTAGGGTACTTAAATAAATAAAATAAATAAATAAAAATATTCTATTTCGTGATCCATTGAGACATACCCTACTAATGATCTGGCTAAGTGAAATAAGAAACTAATTAAAGCTTACGGCGCACGTGACACTCGTTCATAGTTGCGGTCGCATTATAATTTTGCCTCTGACAGCTTGGCCCCTTTTTTCTCGCCTCTCTGAAGCCCTTCACCCTCGGCCCCATCCTTACTGATACGATTCCACGCGTAGCCCAATAATTACATGGGATTCCTGTGCCATTCTAAGCAAATCAATCTGAAATTCATATCAAGTCTGCTGAACTTTCGTAAGATTGGAACACAGAACATGCTAATTTATTATGCCGCGTACCGATTGTTTCAGTGGCGGTCATTTCAATGTATGGTAGACATTGAACCACTGTTGAAACTTTCAGTCCAACTCGACATGAAGGAAGCGTGTTCACTCACATCCGTAATATTTGCCATAGTGTCCTGCAGCGGCGTAGCCAACGGCGGGGTACGGTCCGTAGGAGGCCACGGCAGGAGCTCCGAACACCTTACCTGCTGCTGGTGGTGCATACGCCACCGGAGCTGCGGCCGCACCGGGATTGGCAAACACCTTTACAGGAAGGACGAACAGATGTAAGGTGAAAAACGGCAAAAAAATGTTATCCCGAAGCAAGTTAGCATGTTATCCGCATGGCTGTGTTTTTGCTAGCCACAAACACACAACCGTGCGAAGAAACAATAATAATAATAATAAAGCGTGGGGGAAATTCTAACGTTTAACTGAAACGTAGCAATATTTAGGAAAAGTGAAATGAAAGTGTACAAAAAGACGACTTGCCGCAGGTGGGAGTCGAACCGGCATTTCCCGCATGCGGTGCTTTACCAATTAAGCCACTACCGTGGAGGCCGTCTTCCCGTCCACTTTCTTGGGTTTTTGTGCATGTCTACAAGATTATCCCGTGGAGTGCCTAGCAAGAGCCGCATTAAGGTCATCACCCCTCCCCTTCCTTTTCTTCACATGCACGTCTTTCTCTCGTCCCCTCACCCTGTGCACAGGAGCAGCGGCGTAAGCGGCCGGCGCTGGTGCGGCAGAAACCGGTGCTGGAGCAGCCGCCACCGGTGCTGGGGCAACAGGGGCGGGCGCCACGGGTGCTCCGTGCACCGTCTTGATCGAGTACGAGCTCGTAATGGCCTGAGGCCCCGGTGCGGCATAGCCAGGCGCCGGTGAGGCGTAGCCGGGCGCCGGTGAGGCGTAGCTGGGCGCCGGTCGTGGTGCAGGTGCAGGTGCAGGTGAGCGTACTGGTGCCGCCGGGGCGGAGTAGGGGGCCGGCTGCGGCCTTGGCTGCGGCGGCGGAGCAGCAGCAGGAGCGGGTGCAGGACCCTGCGCGTATGCTGGGGCAGCGGGCACCGCGTACGGTGCGGGACCGTAGCCCAGGAATGGAGAACCGGGCACCGCGTATCCTAGTGCCGCAGGAGAGCCCAGGTTGCCGGCGTGGGCCGTGCACGCGACAGCCAGGAGGATCATTGCACTGGGCTGCGCGACAACACCACGAAGGTCGTCAGAAGAACGGTCACGTCGGAGTTAAAGAGGAAGAAAAATGTCCAAGGCCTGCGCCACAACTGCATAACGGGGCGTGCCACGGTGGTGAGTCGAACTCGGTCATGGGTAACGCTGATGCAGCAGCTTACCTCGCAAGCGCGGGCTTTACGTGCGAGTACGCGACACTGAGACATGAGCACACGAACGTGGCCCAGTGGGCATCTTGAGACAGCGCAGGCAATAGGGGTCTACTTTTCTGGACGCTGTCGAATTCCGGCTTATCGTCGAATTCGCCATATTGCCAGCTCTGATTGGTTGACGCCAGGGTGGCCACGCCCTCTTTGATTGGCTGGAAACGCGGAGAATATTCGACAAAATGGCGGAATTTGACTGTTCAGAATAGCGCCTCCGGTTCGGACAACATAAATATGATGCATGTGCTTTCTACGATATTGCATCTAACGTACAAGTGGAGCACGCAGAGTTCCTAACCTAAACACCATCTCATTTGACGCTCATGGGGCCAATGGCGCGCAATTCAACTAAATTTTATAGAACGATCTCGGGCGCAAGACACCGTAGTCCCATGCCACCATGGTCACGCAAGAAAAGTGGCTGCTCTATCTCTCAGAACGCGATTGTTCAGTAATATGTGGCAAAGCTGCAGCGCATATATGGGTGCCATGACTAGGCACATTCGTAGCTGGTTCGCAACCTCTTTTCATTGTGTGAGTAAGATATACACGAAGTTTCTTTGACAGAAATCATTCTGTGGTCAATGTCTTTCCATTAAAAGCTATGCCAATACTTCCATTTGTGAAGTTCTGTACTACTAGATTTAGTCAAAAATCTTTTTCGTTGTCACTCGTGGAGATACAATATCCAATCAAAGAAAAGGGATTGCATTTAAACTAATGAAGAAGCCGCATAACAACAAACTTTATGATTTTTATCTATCTGGAACCACGAGGCCGTAACAAGGTGACATGGAGACGGAGAACCATTCGATCACAACGAAGTTTCCTGTGCTATCTAAAAGACCCGATCATCTTCCAATTCGGTAACACTGCCGAACGTACAATGTTACCACAAACGTGGCACAGTTCGTGCAGTTTCCAGCGGACACCGACGTGAGGAAGCCATTACTGGAAGATCCCGGCATCTATTGTCTTTCGACAACACTTCACCGATTTACCGATTGCCAAACTTGGCAGCGGTATATAGGGGCAAACGAGCTCTGTCTCGGCGAGTCTGTCGGGGGGACCGCGGATAACGTTCCTTACTTACGGCAAACATTCTGCGTGCTTCTTCCCGGGAGCTCGACACGGAGTTGACAGGCTGCGACAAGGGCGACGACTGAAGGAAAACCGAAACCTCCACAAAGTGCCTTACTCGCCGCCGCCTCTGCTACGCTACGCTTTTCGCCGAGTGCCCAACTTTTTATACGCGACCGAAATAGGGCGTGGACACCTCGCATGCTTTCAGTAAGTGCGAAGAAGCAAAAAGTAAAAATACCGCTAAAGAGGCACGCGTTAGGGTGGATGAAGGGGTGGGTATATATGCGATCCTAAACACTCGCAGCCTTGTGCCTCATGCAAAGACAGGAGCAACGTACTCGTGCTCCCGTGTCACAGAATACACCAAGCTGGCGAAAAACTAAAAACTGTACTTTTCTCATTTTTTTTTATTTTTCTATATTGGGCCGCACAAGGAGATATACTTTGCATCCTCGACCGTGGTGTCTCCGAGCTACGTACGCTATTCTCGGTGACTGTCAACCGAGGTGTCTGCATGCAAAGCCTGACCCAGAATGCATTGCACGGTCGTGAAACACGCAGTGTGCCATGTTGATCGCTGACACATCAACAGCCTTTCTTCACGACGCCTGTCAGCTTCTGCTGCTGCAGCGTCGATTCTCAGTACCGACTGGCACCAGTCTAAACTAATTTAATGATGTGTCTCTAGTGTCTCTTTAACGCGCACCCAAACCTATTACTACACGAGTGTTTCTGCATTCCTCCCCTACCCTTTGGAAGTAGAAAGCTCTCGGGCGGCGCTCGAGTGCGCCTCATTTCGATCAGAAGATCAAAATCAAATCTTTATTTTCGACTACCAAAGTGTCGTGGAGACACTGGCCCAAAAAGCCCCAAATCGGCTTTTGAAAGCTGAAACCCACCATTACGGCGTCCGTCACAGCCTAAGTGTCATGGCTACGGGACGTTGATGTCAATCGGACAATCGGCAAAGACAGACTGCCAACCCTGAGTGTTCTTAGCCGGTTGACAGCGCGGGGCAGCTCGTTTCTGCGACTGACAGCACTGCCACGACGAACATGTCAAAGGCGAGCTCCTTTCGCTTGCCCCTCAAGGATGCCGCGCGCCGATTATGCAGATCAGTCGGGCGGCGCTCGGCACGAACCTTGAGTCCGGGGGCTTTAACCTTGAGTAAGCGTACGCGCGATTTTCGATGCTCGGCGCGGGTGGCTGTATACCTGACCCACTGTTCGCGCACTCACACATCACGTGGTGTTCGCTTTGCTCGCGGTCATCTGTGAATAGTGCTTGAAGGTCAACTGCAACGAAGTTTTGGACCGCGTAGAAGACCTGTAGTTTCAGGTAGTGTTGAAATGGCGTGGCCTCCGTGTAATACCTTATGTTTCTGAAGTGCCGATTGGTGGACGCATCGCGAAAATCTCGCAAAAATATTATGAATGCGATAGCGAAAGTGTTTTTTAAAAAAAAGAAAGAAAGAAACTGTGAGCCACCAAGCCGAGAGCGGTGTCAAACCTTTTACTGGCCCTGTCAGGAGCCCTTTGAACCCAAGAATGACACACGGGATGATTGCTACGTTTCAATGAATTTACCCGGGGCATAAGCGTGGTGTGAGCAACACGTCAAATTTTGATACTCGTGCACGCAAGCGTCACTGCACATTACAGCGAAGTATTTGTAAGGAATTGAATTCGTTTACGAAACGATATAAAAACTTGTCACTGGTGCAGTACGCACCTTCTTTTCGTTTTATTTTTCTTCCTTTGTCTTCTTTTTTTTTTTTTAGTACACGATATTTAGGATATGTTGGTGTCTTTAGGGGATGCCGGCGACTCCATTTCACATTAAATGGATACAAAGCCAAAACGAAACAAGTGGGCCGACACGAAAAGTCACGTAAAACACACTTCAACGTAACGTCAGCTGTCTTATACACCCTAAAGACCAATAACACGAAGTCATGTCACAGAAAGGAACACGTCAAGCAAAACACAGACAGCTTGGTTGATACAAACTGTAGTCAATCACTTCCGACAATATTGCTCTCTTCCAAAAGTATGTGCCCGGCGAGGTTGCTTAGTGGCTATGGCGTTGCGCAGCTAAGCACGAGATCTCGGCTTCGGTTAGGAAGGGGGGCATTTAGATGGCGAAATGCGAAAACGACCGTGTACTTACATTTAGGTGCACGTTAAATAATCCCAGGAGGCCAAAATTAATCCGTAGCCTCTTAATACGGCGTGCCTCATATACAGATCGCTGTCTTTTGGTCCGTAACGATCTTTCTCTCTCTCTCTCTCTCTCTCTCTCTCTCTAACTCTCTGGAGAGTCACTAGCACTCGCCTTCCTAATTTATTTGTTGGCCTTGCACCTGGGGTACTTTTTACGCTTAAGTGAGTACCTACACATGTTTTCGGACCCATAGAAACTCCACCTCGCGTTTATCGGGCGTGAAAGAATCGACGATACTTTGCATGCAAGTATACGAAGGTTGGAGAACACTTGTAAGATAATTTAATTTTATACCAAATTCGTCTCGCCATGCCAGACCTGGATGATAGAGCTTACACCATAAAGGTAGAAGTTTTCTACCTGCTATCAGTTTTGTCTTGTCAAGAACCTCAATCATGTGACACCTATGCTCACATTTGGAGTATTTTGAACGGTTCGAAAGGTTTTGTCGAGGTGGCTCCCGCCTATCTCGACAGCGTGCGTGCGTGCGTGTGTGCGTGTGTGCGTGTGTTCGTTTGCTTGCTTGCTTGCTTGCTTGCTTGCTTGCTTGCTTGCTTGCTTGCTTGCTTGCTTGCTTGCTTGCTTGCTTGCTTGCTTGCTTGCTTGCTTGCTTGTTAGCGGTGCGCCTAATGTTAAGTGAGCCTTAAGTTGGGCTTGGTCTCATCTCAAGGATACGTCACTGAGCTGTCGCGATTCGGTACCTCCTTGAGGATCTCTTTCAGTAGCATCTAACAAATTCAAGCCAAGTATCAGGTCTGGACGCTATTACTATTTCGACTCGCATTATTACATTAAAATACTGCGTTCTGTGCGTAAGTATTTGTCGCACGTCTCGTGTTTTCTAGTCTTCGCGAATAGTGAAGAAATACTTAGTCAAGATATGCTCAATTGGCCAGAGCAGGTACGGTGGTTATGTTGACTAAATAGCTGCTACACATCGGCTCTCTCTGAAATAGTTTCCAAATGTTGTCGTTTTCTTGGGTATATGTCTGCGGTTGGTATGAATAAGACTTTTCTTTATGCTAAAGGCTGCGTAGGCTGATGCACCAATATTATAGTTGGTAGATTGTATATGCGTTGAATGTTCGTATTAATGTCTCAATTCTGTGTTAGCTGCTAGACCATGCAAAGTACATATCGAAGCTTATGAGCTTTCATCCCTTCAAGCAAGTTCATGCAAGTCTTGTTTACCGACGCCAGGCACTGCTGACGCCTTTTCGTTTTCACGCGGTCGCCCAGTCAGCCATTTGGACAAGTCAGCCGGTCGTTTGCGCACGCACTCAAATGCAGCTGGAAAATTTATTGCACAACTACCGCTGTACTAGCGAATAAGTGCCCTTCTCTTATACCGAAAATCTTGAGGCCAGATTAGGGGGCTTAGTGTGCCAGAAAACACGGAAAAACGAAAGGTGGGTGGCAATGCTATATACGTTGAAGTGCCCGCACAACCTCCCTGTGACGTCACAGAATTGGGTAGCGTCTGCAAGGATCTAGTTAATTGTTAATCTACAAAAGGATGCTCACATTGTGTTCTAAAGGAACCAATACTCCAACCTAGGTTTTTACAAGTTTTGATAACTTCTACTGCCCTAAAATGACCCGAATACGAGAATATACATCGGAGTCAATGACGTCACACTGACATATCGGCGCTACGGTTTTGGCGCGAAGAAGGGAAACCTTGGCTTTATTTTTCTTCGCTAGTAATGCATGCACCTTTTCCAGCCATATGAACCCAAATTGAGTTCCAAAAGAATACTTCACCAGTGTTAATTAATTTAGTGCTGCCCTTTAGCGTCCCTTTGATTCTTGCAATAGTCTTCGGATTATAACACTGGACTGCTGGTTAGGTGCTCGACAGCGCGGCGTTTCCGCAGCTCGGTAAACGTAATACAACCTAACCAATCGAACCTTCACTAACCGGCATCAAGAAACGAAGCGCTCAGTGTGCCGTCCTATATACATGTCGACGCTTCTCGCTAAATCGCGGCGCAGGACAACGAAGGATTAGGTAATCCGTACTATACTATGCGGGGCGGGTTATAACTCGCGGACAACTTGCTGTGGCAATGAAGGGAAAGCTACGGGCGCGTGGCTGCTGCGCATGTGTTACCGCGACAAGTAGTCCGGCAGCGTTTGACAGTGCTTTTGGTTGCTCGGAACAGACGCTGAATTGACGCAGCTTCCACGTGCGACGGTTTCGCGTTTGCCCAGACGCGGAAGGGAAACGCCGCAAAATAAGTAAACTTTAGCTCTCAGTGGTGTGTGCTGTCTTATTTAACTGTTGCTAATAAGATGTTTATGTTTTCCCTTCCCCAGCCTAAACCAACGTGGATTAAAACGCGGGACTCTTTTCAGAAGCGCTCTCACTTGTGCGCGATTTGCCTCCGTAGCTTTCCCTTCATTGCCACAGAAAGTTGTCCGCGAGTATAGTCAAGTACACCGCAACGCAGAAATATTGGGCGTCTCGTACCCTGTTAAACGATTTATAGTCACTTTATTCCTCTCTAACGTCACTCGACGCTCCTTCCAGTGGCTTTCATTTCTTCGAGCTAGTATCGCGGACAGTGGGCCAATGCCGTAGCCTCTCGGACGCCTTCTCTGTACGCTTCGTTCATGTATCTCTCTCCTAACAGATTTATATCTCTCCAACCATCGCATCGTCTAGGAACAGGCCTTCGCGTGTCCTTGGGTTTCTCGAGCCGGTATTGCGGGCAATGCGCGAATCCCTTTAAAGACTTTCTCGGCTTCCTTTGTTTCTCGTCGGTGCGTTCGCTTCTTTTGCCTCAGTCGAAAACAAAGTATCGCCATCGCATGAGAAGCCGGCCGGCGCTAATGGCTTTCTGAATGCATTCCGCGGCGCCTCGATCAGCAACGCGGCTAAGCATGTGTGCGCCGCCACCCTCCAGCTCCGCGCCGAGAAAACGACGACGACGACGCGGTCATTGCGAACGGCGCGCGCGTTGCGGCAACGTGGACGCGGCGTTCCGGCGATAAAGCGTGTCAGCCTAGGGCACAACTTGGTATCGCAGAGTGCGCGTCACCGGCGTCCGCGTCGCAGCGTGCGTCGCTCGTGCCGCTGGGAGAAAAGACCGTGGCTCGCGGAGAAAAGCGAGAACCGACGAATCGGTAAACAAAGAAGCAAAAGCGGCAGAAACTTCGACGATGACGGCACCCGCCGCTGCACAATACCTGCTGCTGTCGCGCGCGATAGCAAATGGCAGCGCTTCGACTGCCGCGGGGTGCGCCCCGACAACGTCGGCGGAGACGCTGTAGCTGGGGGGCCGTTAACCCTAATCATTCTTGGTCAGAAAACGATGCCGGCGTCATAATATCCTTCCCGCCTCGGCGGTCTGTCCCTCTTCCGAGTCTCTCTCTCTATCTCTCTCTTATAAGTTTGAGATGACGACGACGGCGTGCGTGCGGCAAATGGCACGTGAGCATGTCCAGACCTTAGCGGCGGCTTTTGGACACGGTTGTACAGAGGACGCACCGTGGCCGGGTCGCCATGGCTGCCCGGGCTGCCGCGGCGGCTACGACGACGGCAAATGCTAGCGGCGTGCCCGCGTTGTAGTACACATGCCGCTGTATGCGACGGAGAGAGATGGGTCCATCGTCGACGGCTGATCGTTGTGGAGTATGAGCGAGGAAAATAGCGTCGTGCGCCCGGATGTCGCCACCGTGCGCGATGCTGCGGCCTCAGCGGGTGAGCGTATCATCGGCGCCTGCACGCGTACTACTTGTTGTCGATCGATGGAAAGGTCGCCTGATTTCCGGTTACGTAACTGTCTTGTGGGGCTTACGCCCCCGATAATGCGACGGTGTACGCTGCAATCCTCCGGTTCCGCTGTCTGCATTGTTGCTCGGCAAGAGCAACGCTTCCTGGATGACAGAATCCCCCCGCGCTCTCAGCCATGACGTCACATGGCAAGGCCGGCAGCCCATATGTCAAAAGTATACGGGTTACATGGCGTGCGAGTGCCAGGCTGATTAAGGCTCATTCACACTAGGCCGACACGACACCGATCTTGGTCTGCCGACTGTTGGCGACAGCGTTTTCCTTCCTTTAAACCGCTGGCCAGGCCGTTTTCCGTCCTGTAAACTGCTGCCGCCAACAGTCGGAAGACCAATATCGGTGTCGTGTCGGCCTAGTGTGAACGAGCCTTTACCGACTTTTGATGTTAAATGTCACAAGTGCCGACTCCCTGGTGAGCGAAGAGAACTCTCGTAAGCACAATACAGAGGTCTGGGGTGCCAGGAGCGGCACGGGAACAGCACTACAGAGAGGAAAGACGTATATGGTGAAGGCGCGGTGTGGGCCGTATACTTTTGACAAAGGCTGTAGCTGTATACATTTCGGCAGGTGGCGCAGGGCCTATAGCAGAACCTCTTACTTTATTTTTATTTTGTTATCAGAGCATGTTCTCTCCAAAGAGCGTGTCAAGCCTTCCGCAAATTCAGCCCGCAGACGACTGGAGTAACCGAAAGGTTATGTGCGAACAGCGAAAGTAATCGACTGTTAAAACTGACAGCGATGACGAACGGGCAATTTTCTCGGACGTAGAGCTGACCTGAGCTGCTTTGATGAGAGAGAGAGAAAACATTTATTTGGATCATCTAGGTCGTTGATCTTGGGGACGAGTGGGTGGTTTCCTCATTCCAGGACCCCACCGGCCATGGCTGCTCGACGTACTTGCTGGACGAGAGCTTCTAGCCCCGCCAGGGTATCGCCGGTCAACTGTACCTCCCACCGCTCAAATGACGTGCTAGGCGTTTTTAAGTGTTGAGGTTTGCCCCCGCACCCCCACGAGATGTGAAAGAGTGTAGGGCGTTTTCCTTCCTTTAAACCGTTGGCCACGCCGTTTTCCGACCTGTAAACTGCTGTCGCTAACAGTCGGCAGACCAATATCGGTGTCGTGTCGGCCTAGTGTGAATGAGCCTTTACAGACTTTTGATGTTAAATGCCACAAGTTCCAACTCCCTGCTGAGCGAAGAGAACTCTCGTAAGCGCAATCCAGAGGTCTGGGGTGCCAGGAGATCATGCCTGTCAGTCCCTCTGCGTCATCTCCCACATCAAGTGAGGCTGCTCATGTAGCCAGGATCAATTCCTATTGCACTAATTCGAGCTCCGATGTTTATAGAAGATGCACTGGGACGGTGGTTCTATTGCCGGTCGTCATAATATATATACGCTTTTCTAAGCTCTCCCATCCCCTCTATACCTCTACCCCGTGACCGGCTTGCCAAACTTCACGCACATACGCTTTCTTCCACTTCGACGCTCCTGATGCTAACACATTAAAAAAGTATATCTAAAGTTAGTTTTGTAAAATCGCCACTTTACCGTTCCCTATAATGTCTCCTTTATAAGTGTTATCTCTCCTACTCTGTTTAACCACCGGCTCCTTGGCCAATCCCCCTTAGTGGGTAGGCGCCGTGCACTGGGTGGCGCCATGTTATAAGGAGTGAGAAACCAAGCAAGCTAAAGCTGCACTACCGGCATCACACAAATTTGGTTCGGTTTGGTTTGTCTTCTATGATGGTGCACCCCCCACTGCGGGGGATTGGCCAAGATTTGGATGGTATTAGGAAACTTCTGTTAATACTAAAATCGGTAACACACAGAACTGCATGCTTTTTTTTTTTCTTTCTTTCTTTGTTCCTTTCTTTCTTTCACGGTATTTATTTCAGGCACAAAGGACTCGTGATGGAAACAAACATATGAACGAGCTAAAGAGTTTATTTAACGGACTTCTGTTCATCTTTTACGACATATGCCTTGGGGCAAATGCCTCTAAATAATAATAAAAAAAAATAGCTGGATCAATATCTGGGTCCACTTTCTGTGGCAATGAAGGGGAAGCCACAGGGCGGAGCTTCTGCACACGGATTACTGTGCCAAGTACTCCGAGAGAAAGAGAGAGAGTGATTGTGAAGAGGGTGAGGCGCTATTTTCTGCAGTCTTTCAGGGACCACGTCTCAGCGCCTTGGGGAAGGGGATCGGCACATAAAAGAGAAAAGACAGAAGGTCGTCGCGGTCGCAGCACACATCGGCAGGCAGGCGGCGCATTTACAGCTTAGGAACAGTATTGATGCAGCGCGAAACGTAACGCGGACACAAGAAGGCACATATAAAAAAAGACAACACGCAGCGCTTCTTCTGTATGTGCCTTCTTGTGTCCGTGTTACGTATCGCGGCTGCATCAAAAGTGTTCCTGATGATCCACAAACAAGCCCCCATCGCTACCCCCTTGTCGCCTTACAGCTTAGCCCCGTGTCCTCTAATAACCTAAGCAGGTAAGGTGCTCGAGGGCGGAGCTATGGTGCCGGTCGAGGAACAGGAGTTTCGACGCCGAGACCGCAGGAAGACCCTGGCATCGAAACGATGTAGACAGCGAAGCCCTCTCTTCGGAATATGCGGGGCAGGAGCAGAGCGGGTGCTCAGTCGTCTCCGCACAAAGTTCTCCGGCAGCTTTTGACAGAGAGAAAGAGAGAGGTATGAAGTAAAAGGAAGGGAGTTCAATCCGATCGCAATCAATAGGTCAAATTTGTGACTGAGCGGTGTATTCTTTCTTATTTTGTGGTTGTAAACTATAAGATGTTCATGTTTTCTATTCCCCAGCTTAAACTAACGCTGACGATGCCAATGTGGGACTTTTTTTTTTTCAGAATCGCTCTTACGTGCCTCAATGCGCAACTGGCGAGGAGGACATCGACGCACCCTAGCACTTGCCTCCGTAGCTTTCCCTTCCTTGCCATGAGAAAGGTGTCCAGTGTTAACGAGGGCTATTAAACCGGGCAAGACAAACGTATATATATTAACGCGAAGCTCTCTTTGCCTATACCCTACCTCGTTTCGCGTAGCTGCTGTCTGCCGGGTCGGTCAGTATCTCGGCGGATGTGTCTTGTGGATATATAATACACGAATGTCACATGTACGCAGAATGCAAGTGCCAGCGAACTAGCTCATACGACAAAGTAGTGTCAGTGCGCGCACCTCTGTTTCGCGTATTATATATACTGTTCCGGTGAGATGCGTTTATTAATGAAAATGACGAATGCGAGAGGCCTAGGGACCGAGGAGATCACAGTCCGAATTCACGTCGCCTTCCTTCACTTCAAAGCATCCCCCGGATCGTAGCAATTCCCCCTTTGCAGACGATGCCCACCGGGTTAGTCAGTTGGAGTTCCGGTGGTGAAAACGTTTAAGACGGGCTACAAGGACGACGTTGGTCTTGCTTGAGCGGCGGCCAGTAAACAAGAGTCGACATATATATACGTGACATCACTGAGACGTGCCATAACGACAAAGGGGCCGGTGTAATGGGCCAGGAACTTTTGGCATAGGCCGTGCTTTCGAAGTGGCGTCCATAGCCACACCAAATCGCCTTTCTCGTATGATACGTGCTGATGGCGCTCGTCATAACGGGTTTTAGAGCGTTCTTAGGAGGCAAAAGTACGAAGGCGGGCGATGCGCCGGGCCTTGGTGTCTTTGTTCTTTTTTTTTTTTGGCTTCTTATGATATGATTAATAAAAATCAGGCCTCTCGTTTCCCTTTCTCCTCGTTTATTACATAACGAGGGTCTCGAATCCGGCAACATTGATGCCTTCAGGTAGCATGTGTGGGTTTATTGACCAGTTGCCTTAACCCAAAAAGATCGCGTACGCATGACGCACGCCTGCGGCAGAAAGGATGATCCATATCCGCCGCCAATGTTCGTGAGTGGTGGCGCTGGCTGATACTCCCAGGGTTAGTTCTAGTAGTAAAACATAAATACTCCAGAAAATGGATGGGAAAACGACCCCGCGGTAGCACATTGGTAAGATCATCGCAAGTTTAATGCGAAGACGTGGGATCGTTCCCCACCAGCGGCAAGTAATTTTTTCAGTCACGTTCATTTCTATTAGTTTATCATTTTATTTCGTTCTTTCTTTCTTTCTCTTTTATTTGAGACAATTTCAAATACATTGGCTCAGCAGGCACAACAAAAGGCCCGGAGAGAGCCTAACTAGTTTATGCCACCCTGACAGCGTAGGCAGCAAATCTTATTTGCAGATGATTACACATCATATGCCGACCCATATACAATACATCAATACAAATACAGTGGAACATACAGTTCCTTTTCCGGAACGAAAATAAATGAGAATCAAACCTAATACATAATAAACGAGAAGAAAAGGAACCGAGGGGCCCGATTTTTATTAATCATATCATAAGAAGCCAACAAACAATGACACCAAGGACAACATAGGGGAAATCACTTGTACTTACTAATTGAATTAAAGAAAATGATAAATCAACAGAAATTAAAGTGGATGAAAAAACAACTGTCCGCAGGTGGGGAACGAACCCATACATAATAATAACCTATGTACTAATAATAATATCCCATAATAATAACCCATTTCCCATTATAATATCCCATAATATCTCATAATATCCCATAATAATAGACCATACTAATACATAATACACACACATAACAGACACAGACATCAAGGATAACATAGGGGAAATGACTTGTACTTACTAACTGAATTAAAGAAATGATGAAATAATGGAAATGAAAATGGATGAAAAACAACTTGGCGCAGGTGGGGAATGGTCCCACGTCTTCGCATTACGGTAAGAGCATCGGTAATAGCATTGGTAATAGCACTGGTAAGAGCATCGCACGCGTAATGCGAAGAAGTGAGATCATTCTCCACCTGCGGCAAGTTGTTTTTTCATCCATTTTCATTTCGATTAATTTATCATTTCTTTAATTCACTTAGTATGTACAAGCAATTTCACCTATGTTGTCCTTGGTGTATTTGTTTGTTGGCTTGTACGATATGATTTACAAGAATTGGACCCTACGGTTCCCTTTCTTCTCGTTCATATACCGGGTGCGCGAGGTACGTAAGAACGCTATTCCTTATCGCAATAGACACCAGCAGGCTCATCATATCTATCTAGGCGTGCGGCTTCTTGTTGGTTGACCCCTTATCATTCATACTGCACAGTTTGTTCAAAGATGGAAGCGTACAGGTTGACGCAGGAAATGAAACGCCATGCAGTCCTCGTCGCCCTGGACGCACACCACAACGACTTGGAAATTGCCATCTTTCTGAACGTAGCGACGTCTTTCGTTTACAAGGTGCGGACAGAACTGATGTGTTCTGGCGGTGACGTGGCATCTGTGGCGAAAAGGGAAAAGCACAGTCAGCTGTCAGACGTCGTCAGAACTCCTGATTTTCTCCGGCGGCTGCAAGTCATCGTGAGTGACGACCCAGGGAAGTCAATGCGGGCCATTGCAAAGGAGCTCCAAGTCGCAGAATCGACTGTCAGGCTCGCTGTGCACGAGGACTTATAAAACTCGGGAGAATCGTCTGCTCTGACCCAAGCGCTTGCTAAGCAAGCTGAAGAGACCTGAGGAGCCTGGAATGCTCTGTTTTTTTTTTTTTTCAGATGAAAAGAACTTTGACCAAGACCAAAAAGTTAACATCCGTAACGACAGGTGGCTTTGCGTAAGCGCTGATGAGGTGCCTACAGTGATGCACACAAAATGTCCGCCGTCTGTGATGGTGTTAGACATCATCAGCAACGAGGTTGACGTCATGCCGCCACACTTTTTTGCAGGACTCCGCGTTAATGCTGCCGCGTACGTGCTTGCCACCGTTGTAAAGCCCTGGACAGAGACTTTTTCGAAAGGAAGACCTTACATACCCCACAGGTTGTATTTGTGCAGGCACAATTAGCACCTTTAAATGTTCACATTAGGGAAATCATTCCGTTTGATAGGTCCACATTGTCCCTTAAAATTGAATTTGCAGACATTTTTCCCAATAACGCAAAACTGCTGCCACCAACATATTTGAATGCCCTTTTGCAAGACTATTTGGACCATTTCCCAATAAATGTAATAGCGACTGATGCTTCCTCGTGTGAAGAGAAGGCAGGTGTGGGAATTTACTCACCATCCCTCGATTAATCTTCTTCACTTCGCCTGCCAGATTACACATCAGTTTTTCAGGCCGAACTTCTGGCAATAGTTCTTGCATTGCGAAAGTTACCGCTAAATGTTACAAAAGTTGTTATAGTCACAGATTCCCTTTCTGTATGCAGCGCGCTTAACGCGTCTACAAATTCGACAGCTTTGAACACGTTTTACTCATTAGCTCCACCCCACTTAAGGTTAGTTCATTTAGTATGGGTACCAGGCCACCGAGACATCCAACTTAATGAAATAGCTGATTCTTTAGCACGAGCGTCTTTGAAAGGTCCGGCGATATCTGTGCTGCCGATAACTGCGCATATCACTGCAGCCAGATATAGGCAGTTTTCTTTGACCGAAGACAAGAAAAGCCTCGCATTAGCAAAATCTACAACTTTTATACATCTAAATTATTATTGGAACCGACAGTGGTGTCCTAACCGGCAATTCGAAGTAACATTTACAAGGCTGCGTTGCCGCATTCCACAACTAAATTTTTACTTGCACAGATGTGGTCTGGCGGCATCCCCATTATGCTACCTCTGCAATGAACCGGAATCCATCGATCACTTTTTATTATCGTGTCGGTGGTTTCTAATCATCAACAACCATGTTTGGAAATCCCACTTCGTAATCTAGGACTGCCATTAAGCAGTTCAATTATACTCTCACTTGGAGCCACGGTGTTAGGATATGGCCACGGGAATATTTGCCGAGCCATTTATAATTTTCTTTGTGACACAAAAAGATTGCCTTATTAATATTTTCCCATTTTTCCAAGATTGATTTATTTATCCTTCAATAAATTATAGTTTTAAAAAATTCAAAAAGTAATGTCACAAAATCACAATTATATTATTTATTAATATTATTATTCAAAATTTACGTCTATCCTTTACTGTATTTAATTTATTATTAAATTCATATTACTATTCCTATCTATGCAAGGCTGACTAACTTAGTATAGACTACTTAATTCTTTTATTATCGTTTCGTTTCCCATCTTCAATATTCACTTATTTTCCTTTAATTTTTATTACTTATTTATTTCTAAACTAATTAATCTTAAATTTCGATCATAATACCACCCGGTTCGTGGCCTATTCCCCACAGTGGGTTGTGCCACTGATTGAGGCATCATCATCATCATCATCATCATCATCATCATCATCATCATCATCATTATGTCTTTCAGCAAGATTCGGCTCCCGCCCACACCATCTGCGTCACCCATGGAGTGGTTGGCTGACAACTTCTACGACCACGTCACTCCCAACTTGTGGCCTCCTAGTTCTTCAGATTTAAATCCGCTCGACTACCACGTCTGGGGCGTCGTTGAGAGAGAGGCCAACAAACAGCCACATTTAATACAAAAGACTCGCTGAAGGCCGCCACTGCTGACTCAATGGCCAACATCTCTAATTAAGTACCACCTGATCCGTGCATGCAGCCGTTTCCGAAGCCAAATTGAATCGGTTATTGCTGCGAATGGCGAATTCGTTGAGTAATTGTGGAGATAAACCGTAAGAGAAGCATTTCCCAAAGTTTGGTAAAGATATGGCTACTTTTGCTGGACATATTCTTCTCTGCCTGAAGCCAACATTGCGTTTTCAAATACCTCGCGCACCCGCTATACTAAGGGTGTGTTCCAATTCTTGCCAGCTTCAGAGACAGTCTACGTAGACAGCTATAGGGAGACAGCCGAGACAGCTTCGAGGCCAAGTAATGGAACTCGTTTCGAGCCGTCTGGAAGACTCTTCTGCGACGTGACGCCACCTCGCGGCGACAAAAAGAAAGTTGAGAAAAGCACACATTATTAACTGCGAAGGTGTTCTAGCTAACCGTAAAAAGTGGCGCCTGCTGTCGCAAAACCTCGCCGAGCTATGATATCACTGCGTTGCCTAGCAACCACCTCGCGGAGCGGCGTGTGCCTCGCCTCCTCTGCGTGCACATGTTGCCTTGACATGGGACGTGCTTGCGAACCTATGAAAAACACGATGTGACTTACATTAAGGGTATAGAAAAGCTTGTCTACGTTTTCGTGCACGCAGACGACCTTCCCGTCGAGTTTCCAAGCGTCCTGCTCAGTCGCCATCTTGTTTAGACAGGAAAGTAGCCTGCATCGTTCTTGACTTCGGTGCTGTCTTCGCGAGGCTGTCTACTTTGACGTCTTCGTGATAATTGGAACGAGACTTAAGATGGCCGCTGTCCACTTAGCCGTCTACTTTACCGTCTACGGCGAGTATTGGAATACAGCCTTTATATGAATGGTTGGCTAGCGGCCACCTCAAAGCAGCGAACGAGTACGGACTGCATTTATGTATGCTATGACGGAGCGAAATGCAACGGAATAGCACAGACTACAGAGCAGGCGCTAGCAAACGTTTTCCAGCACGACCACCGTCCAGTTAACTCAGCGCGCAGCACAAACTGCCCTTGATCACGGAGCCAGCCTGCGCAAGAGATGACTCGGAGACAAATCGCTTATGTCGCGACCACTCAGGAAATGACAGGGCCAAATGCAGTGCAAGGATTGGCAACGGTATCAGAACGCGCAGCTGAGATATATATACAACCACTCCGAGGAAAGAAAGAATGAAACGGTGAGTTACGTACAATCACTCCGAGGGAAAGAAACTGAGAGAAAACCCGTTGCCACCTCAGTTAGCTCAAAGCCTCACACACCATTTCATTGCTCTCCTTTCTTCACGTTGCCTCTGCGTATACCTACCCACTCGTATTCCACTAGTATTACTGTTGTTGTTGTTGTTGTTGTAGCCTATCACGCCTGTGGCTCCTACCCACGGAGGGGGATTGGCCAAGAAATGGGTGGATTATTCCAAATTAATATGGAGGATACATTTCCGAATATCTATGAAATTAGTATTGAACAGCGTAGAGTTATATGTTAAAGTAAATCAAGAAAGTCATATCGAATGAGTAATCATTAATTTGAAAGTACAAAAAAAAAGGATAGAATTTAGCAGGGTATTCGTTTGGAGTCTGTAAGGAACGTTTGGACGGCGAAGCAAGCATCCCTGTGGCTGAACCCCAAAGTGGACGCCCCGAACGAAAGAATATTAGGTTCTGTTAAGTCCAGGCCAAGCCTTCGAAAGGTATTTCCAACAATCGTTTTCTTGCCGCAGTAAAGCGGCGACAAGATAGAAGAAAGTGGTGTATCGTCTCTTCCTCATTACAAAACGGGCAGAGGGGGGAGGGAACCAAACCCGACCTGTGTAAGTAGAAATTTAGGGAGGGTATACGGCAACGCTTCTTTGATATCTTCTTCCAGTGTTCCGGCGTCCTTGTCCTCCTGTTTCTGCGAACAACTCCCGATGAATGCCAGCGGGACAACCGCTGTCAATATGTGTGTTAATATTTTTATTGCGATAGCAATTATATGGATACTCCAAAGCGGATTTCTGCCGTCACCGTCGCCGTGAGGTTCCGTATGACGTCAACGGCGATGAAATCGTCGCCGCGCTCCAGACGCTGCATGTGCGAGTGAAAGGGCGCAAGGGACGCGCGCTTTCACGGGTAGCGAACGAACGTCGGAGAGCAAACGCGCATTCTGCGCCAAGCTCCTGGAGGGCTGCAGAATTAAGCGTCTCTTTCCTCCTTTACAATTACCATATATTGACCCTTTTCTCGGCGCTCCCGTGGGCGCTGCCATGTTTGATCAAGTGGTGACGCGTCCATATTGCTTCCCTCAGCTGCCTCCGTGTTTTCAATGGAAGCACGTGACACCTGTGGGGGCGCAGCGAACCTCTGTTTCGACGCATATCGTACACGGTGACTGTGTGGACGACACGAAACTTTGGCCACAGCGTCAGAGAACATGTAAGTGCTCTCAGAGTGGATAACGCCTTGTCCAAACGGCGCGAGCAGCGTATACGGTGCTTGTACATACTAAAAGCGGAGCAAGAAATGTATTGCAAGCTGTCCAAACTTTCCGCTTATGAATTAAATCAGGATCAGTGTGCTCTTCGTTCTTTATTTGGCAAACATTTTGAAGCAGCGGCTTTTCATGTTTCTGACTCAGTAAGATTCCACGGTTCCTCGGTGTGGCCACTCTCTGATTGTTTATTTTCAGCCTAATCGCTCGCAGATGTGCTCTGCTGCGATAGATTTGTTCTTGCTGCGCACAAAGCTTCGAATGTAAATGTTCTGTACTTAGTAGTGGCTAGGTGGCAAAGACGCAATAACGCTAGTCCCTCGCTTACTCTGTGGACCGTCACGAAATTTTCCGCTTCTAACATTCGTGTCTTGTCGGTGTAGTCGCCGTCACTCATGTTTCGGCGCATTGATTCAAGTGTGCGCCCATTCACTTATTATTGATACGTTGGCGATATGGTGGGCGTAAGTTTGCGTGCGAGTAGAGGTGGATGTGTGTAGATAACGCGCGAGAAACTTACTATGCCAGTAAGGGGCGTTACTTCCTTTTGTAACGAGCGGTACTCTTTTGTAACGAGCGGTACTCACTCTAAAGTGCCGACGTTCCGGAGTTGAAATCCTTTCTTTAGAGGTTAGCTATGCAGCGCTGGTGGATGAATTATTATTATTTTTTTTTATCCTCGAGGAAAGCCATGCATCGCGAAGGGCTGGCAACAGAGGCAGTCCTTATGTAGCAGCGCCGACACATGTTGATTCCATTCCTTAATATGCGAATCACTATTTTGGCAGCTAACTACCGCACACGTCTTCCCTTTTTCGTTATAGATTTTGTAGCATGAATTGGGCACAGTGCATTAGCGAACAGCCAGTTGCATTTCCGACAGCTGATCGCACAGTAGCAGGCCAGAAGTAGTAATGGTTTCGTATTCGTGCGCATTCGCTGAGGCAACGTATGGCGCGTTCCGTAGCGCAAAAGGCCGTGGGGGGACGGGAGGGAGGGAGGGGAGGCGGCGTTTAGCTGCGGCACCAAATGCGTATTTACATTAAAAAAACGTTGCGAGGCGAGAAGGTGGTAAAGACTTCCGACGCTGCTCGACGAGTGTCCCATTCTGATCTCGTTGAAAACCCCCGAGCCGCCCCCAGAGGCACCGGCAACAGTCACCAACGCCGCGCTCGTTCGGTGCGAACGCGGGCAAAACGCCGACCGCGTCGACAACAGTTCTGCACGTTGCTGATACTGCTGGATGTCCAAGTTTATACAGCTGATAAAACTACTATCCTTACTCCGTATAGCTCTCTACTAATTTGCTATCGCAATTGATGCTACGCCTTTCGGGTGTAACTGCGACAATTTTTTTTTTTTAACCTCAACCATCATCCAAGCACGTCAAAGGCATCATCAAAGCTAATGATATGCCGACGTCTCTAATCAGCGTTACTAGATTACCTCTTTCTAGTAACGTTGGTCTCTAATAGCCCCTAATAGCCGTGACGTGCACGTCGTGCACGTACTGTTCTCGTATTAATCGCAGCGCAGGCAGCGCCACCGCAGCTAGCACGCCAAAATTTAGAGAACGAAACGCGAAACCACGACGCGACACGGACTGCACCACGGCAAAATAATGTTCGTTGTTTCTTCGAAACTGCTGCTTGCGCGCTGCGGTTAAGCACGCCTGATTGTGTCGTCAGTGTTGTCAATTGCGCATTAGGATTGGGCGATTGGATACGGTGTAAAGCGACGACGGTTCTTCGGCTTGTGCGCACGACGGAACCGACGGAACTATGAAGAAACCAGTGGGCCTGTTTAACTGATTTTTGCAAATTCAGGTGAGCGAGAACGTTTGACTGGTAGTACGTCTGACAGCGGAGCCATTGCATTTGCACGTCGTGAAGTGACCTGCGCGATAGCTTTTGAAATGTGTTACACATGCGGTTGCAAACAAAAGTGGCATAGCGAATAATTTGCTTGGCGTGCGAAAGGCGCCAGCGTTTTGTCAGGATTTTTATTCGCCTCACGGTCGTGTTAATGGGTAGTTTCACTGCTGGGTCCGCTTTTCTTCGTTGGCACCTTTTGTCATTTCTTACCGTGCCGTTCAATTTGTGTTTATGAACCGATTCCGCGTTCTCAGTTAATTAAATTAATCACGTGAAATGGCTCGGTGCTTGCAGTTGTTCGTGAGGCGCATACAAGGACAGCTTACTTTGTAAGGCACGCGATGCGCAGCTAGCATGTATGTCCGTAGTAAGAGTGGACGCGTGTTGTCTACATTATGAAATCTAGATACGTCTTTTTTTTTTTTTTTTTTTTGCTTTGTTTATAACAGGCACAGGACCTGCAGGTCAGCCGGAGCAGTAGATTTAGCCGCAGACGGGAAACATGGACGCTGACTGTTTGAGGACTCCAAGCAGGAAGACAGTTGCTCGAAGGTTTTGTAGCACGCCAATTAGGACAAGTGATGCTGCGGACAATGAAGTGGCCGATGGTGACGTTTCTTCATTTCTTTCCACTTTGGACGATTTTGTGGAGCAATGCGATAGTTTTCTTCCTGCATGCCCACAAGACCCTTCTGAAAGTGATGCTGCTGGCACTACAAGCAGCTTTCACGGATATTTTATCAAGGACAGTGAAGGACCGATCTTGCCGGAGCGTGCAATGGACGATTTTGTGGAGCAGTGCGATAGTGTCCTTCCTGCATGCCCCCAAGTCCCACCTGATAGCGATGCTGCTGGCAGTACTAGCAGCTTTCACGGATATTTTCTCAAGGACAGTGAAGGGCCAAGCTTCCTGGAGCGTGCAAGTACTACATGGCACAGTCGCTGTTTAGACGACGACAGGGTGGACTCAGTTAAATATGCCGATGAAGCTCAAACCCGCAGTAGTGTATACTGCAGTAGTGAATGTGAGTGCAGAGAAACAACCCAATCTGAACAATATCCATCAGTTTCTCAGCATTCAGTGTGTTCTTCAGCTAGGGCTTGGCAGAGTGATCCAGACTTTGTTGGTAGTTCACAAAACAGTCACTATGACCAGAAGGCAGAACATGGTCAGGGCTGCAAAGATAAGTATGAGGGTGTGTACCTGGAACACAATGCTAGTTGCACAATCCTGCAGGAACTAAATAGTGAAAATTCCAAGTCCACATCAAAAAATGAGCATTTTCATTCACGTTCATTTCAACAAGAGAAAACATTTGTCTCTACAAAATGTAGAGGGAAAACGGAAGCAAACCATTACACACAGAACGAACAAAGCTTTCGTGGCAACTGTGAAAATGTTGAGCATTTTGCAAATGAAGGATGCAGACAGGACCCTAGAGCAGGCAAAGAGAGCCTTCAGAACTGTACTCGGATAGAAGGTGCCTTCGAAACCGGAGGGTATCCTGAGGCTCCTCACAGGAAGAAAAGTGCCCAGCATTACCACCACTTAAATAGCAGCTGTGAAATGCAGAATGCTAGCACTTCCTCCTGCACACACTTCGCAGAAAAACTAGAGGAGCAGCAATTTGAGCAACATATGAAAAGGTTCATTAAAAGCTGTGTCATGGAGAATGCTTCAGCATTTAAGGAATGTAAGGATGAACCATTGGACATAGAGGCTGAGCAATATGCAGATAGCTCTGATGACAGCTGTGTCGTGGTGTATGCCTCTACATTTAAGAACTATGACAAAGTAGAAGAGGTAGAAGCTCAACAATATGCAGAAAGTCAAGATGGCAGTTGTATAATGGTGGATGGTCCAGCATTTAAGGAATACCAGGATGAATCATTGAAGGCAGAGCTCGGACAATATGCAGAGAGCTCTGATGACAGCTGTATCATGGTGGATGCCTCTACATTTAAGTATAATGAAGTAGAAGAGGTAGATGCTAAACATTATGTAGAAAGCAACGATGGCAATCGTGGAACGAATGATGCTTCTACATTTAGAAGAGATGAGAAACCAAGGGAGGCAGGTTTAACATGTCCAGAGAGCTTGTGTCATGTCCACCAGAGGAAATCTAGCTGTCTCTCTGAAAGGCACTTAGTAACACATCATGAGAATGAATCAAATGAATATGGTGTGCATTGCAGCACTAGTTGTTCACATCATGGAGTTTTTGCAGCTGATCAGAAACAAGTGTGTGAATGTAAGGCTCAATGTTGCAGTGCCTATAGTTCGAGCTCTTGCCCCCAGCCTGCAAGCTCTGTTGGCAGTATCTGTGTGCCTGTTCACCAGACACTTTCAACAGGATGCAAAGCACAATTTGACATCTGTTACAAATCCTGTACGGGGGATAAACAGATGTCATGTGTCACGCCTCACAAACAAGATGACCGGGAGACTATTCAACCATTAGAAGATACTACTTCAAAGAGCTTTACCAAGTTGTTGCCTTCAGAAGCAGCAACTAGTGACAGTGATCTCTCTCCAGCAAATCGCACTGCTGATGTGAAAACTGAGCATTGCAGCTCCATTCAGGATCTTACAGCCTTAAGCAATAGTAAGGCTAGCAATGTGATTTTGAAGCCACAGTTGAGAAAAAATTCCAGTGCTAACAGCCCTGCTTTCTTCACAGACATTGTGCAATCTCTCCCAAATATCTGTGCCAGAAGTTCATCGTGTCATGAGGACAATGGGCAGAGTGTACCAGGGTTCAAGGAGGCAGACGACAATCCTGTTACTGCTTTGTCGGCTCCTAGTGACGATGCTGATGCAGATTCTTCCAGTTATAAAGAGCACAAGCCTAAAGACAACATAATGGAGTGTAGCAGTGATGCCAGTGAAAAAATGGCAATTCTTCTTGCAGGACATAAAGATCATCACAATGAAACTGACATTGTTCCTGCTGTAGACATGGAATGTAAGGGAACTTCAGTGGCAGTTAGTCCCAACTCAAAGCCTGTGCCTTTTCTAGATGCATGTCTGCATTTGAACCATATCTGTGATAGCGCTGACATTTTTGACACTACATTAGTAGCAGAAGTTGACAGGAACATTGCATCATGCACACAAAAATGCACCAAGGATGGCATCAAGCGTCCATTGCCATCCTGCACTGTCACATCTGGAGATGTTTTTGACCTCGAAGTTGGAACTGATGATGACACCTTTGTTGCTGAAGCACACTCACCCATTGCTACAGCAAAATCTACAGAATATTGCCAGCTTCCCCAGTCCTGCTCAGTCACATCTGGAGATGTTCTTGACCTTGGAGTTGAAACTGAGGATGAAGCCTTCATTGCTGAAGTACTTTCGCCTATGGCTTCATCAAAATCTACAGAACATTGCCAGCCAACTTTGCAGACTGCAAATGTCGTGGCCTCAACACATAAGGTGCCAGCACGACTGTCTACTGCTATGCCACAGTGCATTCTTCCTCAAGACCTTCCAAATTTCTCTAATGACACCAGAATCCTTGCTGAAAATGAACCTGTACCCCCAATGTTGGTATGTACACTAAGTGAGGATGCAATATACAACCCTGATGAATTGGACATGCGTGAGAAAATAAACACTATTAGACGTCACCAAGGACGGCATTTCGAGCCATCGCACAAGCCTGAAGACCTATGTGCTCATTCAAGCCAAACTGTGACCACTGATTCTCAGGGCTTGGAACTACAGCTGCCAAATGTCAAGGCCCCAGAGGTGAAAAACCGAGCTCCATTCATGAGTGAAGATCCTGCTGAAAACAAGGACATTGAAAATCCTGAGTGGGAAGCTGTTCGTCGCCTTAGCACAGATGAAGAACGATACCAGGCCGTCCAAAAGGTTTGGCATAACAGCAGGATTCCAGACCCTCACAAAGAACTGACGACTTTCCATTATCGACGACGCATGTTAAGTCTGAAACATGCAAAGAACCTGCCCCCATCTAAATCTAAATGCCGCAAGCGCAAGGCATCACGTAGCTCCTCGCATGAACACGCTAAACCTGTCAAGCGCCAGCGTTTTGACACAGACATCATTGACCTGAAGCTAAAGGAACTCAAACGGAAAAGGGAGAAAGATGTCACAAGAGCTCAGAGAACGTTCAGGGATGACATCCACAAGCTCCACTCGAGTTTGAGGAGGCCCAGCGAGGAGATGTACACTCCACATGGCCACGGGCACTCTGACAGGCGCCACAGGAGAGCACATACGGCGCCTTGGGACTTCCGCTACTATCAGTCACAGGAGATGAGGATCTGCGAAGAGTACAGAACCAACGAAGAGAACATCTACAACGAGTACAGGGCCAGGGAGCACAAACTGCTGAACGCTAGAGACGAAGTTCGGCGCGTCGACGCTTTCTACGCTGGGCTGAGGGACAGCGACCCGCGATTGCTGTCAGAGGAACAAGTTAAAGAACACTTGAAGCTGGAGGAGATGCTGGGATGTTTTAAAAAGTTCTACAAAACACCGAGGGAATGACTGTCACTGCCGATGCGCGCGTGTGCTCTTGGAACTTTTGAGTTAGGTAGTATAACGTGGTGCAGTGTTCTGTGGTCGGTTGCTGACTGTGCAAGGATATGTGTGAGACGGTGCTTCTAGTCAATCTAACATTGCGACAGCCAGAAGCTTGGAATTTTTTATTTTTCTTACGGGGGTCCTTTTTTTTTTTTTGTCGTCGTCTTCTTTTTGCGTTCTCTTTACATAAAATAAAGCATCAAATCATCAATGCGTTTCTGTCTCTAGCATGATGCATGCGAAACCATCTGCTGCTGCTATCGGTGAAGATTGTAGCAGTGCGCGTCACACACCACGTAATATTAGCGGCCGTTTTCTAGCTTTAGGGACTAGTTAGGCATTTATGCGGGGATCTTGCGAGGTTTAGCCTTTTTCGTTTGTCTGAAAGATACTTCTATCGCGCATAGTTGAGTTACGCGCGCAAAATTAGTAAACTGGGTTTCGGTTTCGGGACCTTTGCGTGTGTTCTAAATAAAAGCAACTCAGAACTTACTATTATTTTTTTTCGTTCTTAGGTTCTGCTGTTTTCTTTTTTTTTTTTTTCTTTTTTTTTACACACACCTGGTTAATTTATTACGAAGTGCTCTTGAGGGGCTACGAGCAGCAGTCAGGTGGGCCAGGGGGCGCTTATGCTGTTTCTTGTTTTGCTGTCTCGCGATTGCCTTTTTAATCTCGTGAGCACCACGCCTTGCGTCAAGCTGCGTTTAATTGCGCTTAATATTGTTTGACCGGCTGCATAGGAACGGCTTTCACAATGACAGACCCGGTAGACGCTGAAAAAGCGACGAAAAAGTTGGTTCATGCAGGGATTCCCAAGGCAGAATGCCTGGTAAGTCGCTCACACGTGATTTGCGCCGGCTAGCTTTCCCAGTTATGACATGGGTGTTAAATGACAAGCAAACTGTCGCTGAGGATAATGTTTGTATGCGTTCTAGGACGATATGGATGAATTTATGGCGAGAGAAGAGAACCAAACCATAGATGCGGCTCTTAAGAACCTCGACGAGCAGCACAGTAAATACAAGTTCATGGAATTAAATCTGCTCCAGAAGAAACAAAGGTGGGAGCTTTAAATTTTTATTTTTATTTTCCCTCACTGCTACTTTATGAAATCTGTCAAATGTTTGTTATTGTGCTTCCTTTTTGGGGGAAGAAGATGCATCTCGGTAGCAGAAACGGCATGTGTACGTGCATTGCATTTCAGGTTAAAGAGCCAGATCCCCGAAATCAAAACGTCGCTGGAGATCATCAAACTGCTTAAATCGAAAAGGGTATGGTTCTGAGCCTTTTTATACAACTTTTGACTGGAAACATGCCTCTAGCTGCAGCTGAGATGTACTGCAATTCGAGTTTGTCTTTTTTTTTTTTTTCTCCCCTTTGAGACCCCTAACGTACTGCATGGTGGCTGCCATAATGTTCAACTGTTGAATTTCCTCTGGAACGAAAAAGAAAAAAAAATATGTATGCAGGTTTGTCTAGTAGTGTATAATCCAAGGTGTTGATAAACCAGTGCAGTTTGTGTGTATGTGAGGAAATGCATGTTGATATTCTGAGAGCTTATGTTTATTTGAAGTCATGCCTAAAATACTTACTACAAAAAGATTGTTGGCTGCTTAATGTATAAGAATATCGTGGTTTGAAGTGCACGGTACTCTGATATTGTGGGACGAAATTGCATGGAATATAACGGATTGTTTATTGACATGAAGGGTGGTGATAATTGATTAGGTGATCTGAAGATAAAGGTTTGTATGTTTTCAGCTTGATTTCAGAAGCTTGCATAATCTTTCAGAGGTTGAATGTGATCCTACTATAAGTATTGCATGTCTAGAACTCTCTCTTATCACGTGCAGATATCTTCAGAAAGCATTTTATTGGAACATAATGCGTCAGAAGTTAACTTGAAAAGGGGCTCCTCTTGCACTGCTGTTTGCAGTAAACTGTGCCAGGATGTTACATTGGCCTGTTTGCACTTGTATTAAATTAGTTAAAGCTCGCCAAGCTGTGGATGTTGCCGCCATAATGATTGTGTCAACAATGCAATGCAAGTGGTGGTTCTGTATTTTGTTTCCAAGCATTGCATTTCACAGCAATCTACAAAGCCTACTGCCGACTCTTCTTAGGACTCCTCCGAAGACATGGAGACGAGGTTCGTGCTGTCAGACCAGGTCTACTCCAAGGCTGTCATACCTCCTACCGAGAGAGTCTGCCTCTGGCTTGGCGTAAGTCTCTTATTTGGCATGTTTAGTTTTCGTACACGGACATGGCTTTGGTAAAGCTCCAGTGCATGGTTGGTATTCATTTACATACATGAACACCACACAGTAACGCTGTCACATGTTTGGCCTTGTCACGGTGCAGCTGTAGCTGGTATTAAAGCCCCCCCCCCTCACTGGCTCCTAACATTTGGTTATACACTTGAACTTCTGAAGCGTGTATAGGGAGCGTTTTACCACAAGAATTTTTCAAATTGGTTCATTATGAAGGAGATAGTAGTTCAAATGTCGTGCCCCTGTGCTTCCAGGTGAGCTTCACTGCCAAGATACTCTCTCTCCATTTGTCTTGAATAGTGCCTGCAAGCAACACCTTCCTTGCCTTCTCCTATACCGAAGTCAAGGAAACACACCACATTTACATCATGAGCACCACCTTCTTTTCTTTTTTCTTCTCCTTTTTTATTGCTGCACAGTGAACTTCTAGTGGCAGTTCTGCGCATTATGATTTACCAAAGTGATCTGCGATAATCACTGGCATTGCAAGCAGTGCAGGCCTTTATTCTCTAACAGGAAGCAGGCTTTCGTTTAACATTTCAGCTGTTTTCGATGCCGTGCAGCAGTCTGATACTTCATAGACGATCATCAGGATGTAATCTATGCACCATGCTTGTCAGTTCGTAATGCCCCGACCTGGTGAGGGGGCTCTCTAAAACTGTTTCTTGCACTACTTCTGCCTGCAAATTGTAATCATTGCATGGTCATAATTTCTAGGTCCTGTATCAAGTTTCACATGTCGAGGTGCAGGCACACATAGAAATCATAGGCATGAAACGTTAGCATATGTATAGTGTGTGCAGTAATACAAATACAGTTTAGAGCAGTAACGCAACATGGTCTCCTGCGGTATCACTTTGGAGCCTTGTTTAATCCTTTCTGTGCCACTGACGAGATAGTCGTCATGAGCAAAAGTATCCTGCAGTGTGAACAGATGAGGAGTACATCCATCAATTTCTTTCTAGTTGCCGCTTTTGACACTAGGGGCGCGATCTTGTACGCGTTCCAAAATGGAACGGAGGCGTTCCGTTCCATCGAGCCGCACACGATTGGTCAATTTCAACTGCGACGTTCAAATTGACCAATCGTGTGCGGCTCAATGGAACGGAACGCCTCCGTTCCATTTTGGAACGCGTACAAGATCGCGCCCCAGATGACCTGTGTGTAGTCTTTCTTTTTATTTTTGGCTGCTTGAATGCTTGCACTGAATAAGTGGCCTGTCTGCGTACTACGTTTTTGGGGAACTTGGTACCGATCTTTGTCATTTCCAGCAGTATGGAAAGGTTTGAATACTAGAAGTGGTTCAGGGCCCCATTAAATGAGAAGTGCTATCACGCATTAGTATCATCCATTGGTCAGCCTTTCTTTCTTTTTAGCTTGATTTATGTTTAATTTGGCATCACATTGGAGCAACAATGTGCCACCAAGTACAAAGGAAGCAATATGCTAATGTTTTGTTCTTAGTTCTCATATCTGTGTGTGTATTGGTAGTCGACTGCCTGTCCAAAGGAACAAGGTGGTAAGAGAAGTACCAGAGGTTAAAATTACATTCGGGGGTTTTACTTGCCCAAACCACGGTCTAATTGTGAGGCGCACCTTAGTGGGTAGCTGCGGAATAATTTCAACCACCTGGAGTTCTTTTAACGTGCAGATTGGCGATTACTGCATGCCTGTGGTACAGCCAGTTATGGTTAATCACCACACAGCTTTTAAGCTTATCAGTTAATACTGTTTCAAAAACTTGACCTAAGTAAAATATCGCTGTCTGTGCCCTATTTGCACGAGAGGACAATATAGCAACCTGCTGCAATAGACCAAATGCAATGGCATTGTGCTGCGGAGCTTGAGGTAATGGGTTCACTCCCGGCCATGGCGATCACGTTTCGATGGGGGCAAAATGCAAAAACTCTTGTGTACTTGAATTCAGGTGCACTTTAAGTATCCTAAGGTGGTTAAAATCAGTCCGGAGCCCCCACTGCGGCGTGCCTCATAATCATATTGTGATTCTGGCATGTAAAACCCTAGAATTAAAAAAATATTCCCGTATCTGAGTGATGTTAAGCATACTGCGAATAGTATTTATTTATATATTTATTTATGTTAATAATTTATTTACGAAACTATTATAGCAACAGATGTAAAACTATACTACATGTTGCAACAGCATGTTAAAAAATTGCCACACTGCACTTTGAGATGAACATACATGCACTCCAAAACACTATATATGCACAGTAGTACACATTGAAAACATGACCATGTAGTGGCTTGTGCTTTCTGCCTGCAGCCATTTGGAATCCCTTCAGACACCATGAATAAACAGAGCAGTAGAGAAAAACTTAACAGCAAAACAGAAAGGCAGCGTGGTGAGGAAAATCACTCGCTTATCCTGGAGAGCTGCACCGTGAGACTTGCCTTAGACAGTTTAGGCATGCAGGGTGAAGCGAAAAAGTGAAAATGTAGCGAGATGATTTGGTGCTTGCTAAAGTCTTGCTGCGGTGCTGCTGAACCAATGGGGAAGAGACACTGAAGCAGGGAGAGGTAAGTAACCCAGCTGGAGGGAAAACGTAAAGACGCAATACACAGCACATGTATGTGTCATTTCCTTATGTCAACAATCCCTGCGTTACTTCCATGATGAAACACAAAATGGGATAAGAGGAGCAAGAGGGCCTTTATTTGCACGTGCCCATCTGTGTACACGGATAACCATGATGCCTGATAATCTCTTCTCTGGTTGACTGCTTATGTCTGCAGACACTGAAGTGGGCTAGGCATGAGGTATACAATTATTGCCATCCGAAACAGTTGAAGTGGTGTTAATGTTTAAAAAAGAAAATAAACACACTACATCGTAACAGTTGCCAGGAAGACAGATTATATTAATTAAAAGGAGCATTCTGCAATACCAAAAAAGCCACTCTTACCATGAGAGCAGGTTTGGTCAACCAGAAAAGACATAGAATTCAAGCAAAGTTATTTTTGTCCTTCATGTGCTCTTATAATCAACCTCTTACAGCAAGACTAATGAAAACAGTTTTGAAAGAGTGTTTTATCAGTCTACGCTAATTTAGTGTTTCTTTTGTAGTATTCCTTTAAATGTTAACTGAATGCAGTCGGTCAAAAAGCTAGATGCTGCGTGCGGGAGATGCACATGCTGTAGTACATTTGAAGCACTACACTTAAAAGAGCACAAATGAAAACAGTAAAGGTGGCAGAAGTGTATTTCTAGAGAAATCCCATTACTTCTTCTAAAAAAAAAAATGTGTCATCACAGATCCCTTTCAGTGTCTCGCTCACCACTCTTGTAAATGATGCTCATCTCTAAATCAGTTCCTGTGAACACCCTCAACCTCTCTCAAAAACTGCTCAAAGTCGACGAAGCACAAATCGGGAAATGCTGTAGTGAAGAATGCTGCATTTTGCTAAGTACCCCAGAACCTGGAACAGTTATGCACACTAGAGATAAGCCAGCATGCAAAATGTGTAATATCGTCTATTGAAAGCCTGAAGATTGACATTGCGGTTTTCAGCATGGTAGCGCTTTACGCAGCAGCAATTGTGTGAATCGGTAAATTGTGCATCTGCAGTATTATTCTGCACTGCTACTTTGGTACCACGGACCACTAACCAGAATGTTTTCTCTTGCAGGCGAATGTGATGCTGGAGTACACGCTAGAAGGGGCGGAGGAGTTGCTCTGTAAGAACTTGCAAACTGCTACGAGGAACTTTACAGAGCTGCACAGTGACCTGGACTTCCTCAGAGATCAGATCACAACCACTGAAGTCAGTATCCTTAACCAAGTTTGTGCTGTACATTTCTCTCTCGGTGCAAAAGAGAGGAGTAAGTGTTGACGTGGTCTTATTAGCCTTGGATGTCCTTTATTAACCTTTACCATTCCTAACGACCTTTACGTGTGTACTTGTTTTTGTTGAAAAAAACATAAAAGACAAAGCACAGAAGAGAAAGAGTACACCACAGAATTCTCTTCCGTGCTTCGTCTTTTATGGTCACCTTGTAATTAAATATGCAGTTACACTGGCTCACCGATGTGTTCCGGAAAGTAACAAAGGCACTGTGCATGTGAGTGCAGATAGCGCCCGGGTGTATGGCAAACCGCCTGTTATATCCACACCACTCAAAAACTCGGGAGAGCAAGGCATACGCTCGTCCTCACCTTCCAACAGCCATACATGTTGACTTTCCTGAATTTTCCATCAAGTCAGCAAAGTTGGGCTCATACTACGAATGCTGCATCAAGTTATTTACGATAAATTATGCTTGCGAAAAAGTTTCACCCAGTGGTCGCCAACTCTACCATCGGAATTTTTTCTAATGGTGAAAGGATGCCAGTAAGGTATTTGCTTTGAGCAAGTTTATACAGATAAATTCCTGAAGAAAGCAAAATCAGCTACAGCAAGCTTGCTGAAAAAGTCACAGTGATCTAAAAATGATGTGTTGCTTGTCAGTGTCTGCTGCTGTGTGTGTCCTGCATATAAAGGTGAAACATGGTTCATAAAGCATGTGCCTTACAAAAGGCACATACTTGTGGTGCTCAGAGCAAGTTTTAAAAAGAAGTACATGCCTTTTCCCCTCAGTAGTGATGTACATGGGATACTTATGAAATTTTAAGTTCACAGTTTGGCAGGTTTGCTGAGCTTTCCAGCACAAGTAGTACTATCAGTGCAACTTGTCACAGTTAAGCAATGGTCACACTTTCGTTGGCTTTCTTTCTATTGATAAATGCTACACTACATTGTCTTTCAGAAAGGCAACAGAGATCATTTTTACTAAAAAGACACTAGACAGGTTTGCAAATTATGAAGTGAAAAAGTGTAGTGTGCAGTTTCTTGCCATATTCTTCTGGCATGAATCCTTGTGGTGGTAACACTACAGCCTCCTGCATTTCTAATAGTATTGAGCAAGCTTCAGCAGCACTCGGCAGAACAGCATGTGAGGGCCTTATAACAGCTAGAAGCAGCAAGATCACCTATAGTTAACACAAACGCGCTATGCACGCTACAGTGGTAGCGTTGTGTGCTGCACTGTTCACTTCGGGAGGACGCATGCCTGCCAGAGCTACCTGCTCGGTCCTGCTTTAAAAAATGCTGTGAATGTGCAGAAGTAAGATGTGGCCCCCATCTGCGATGCATTTTCCTTCTTTTTTTTTTTTTCCTCCCATATTGCTAGAGTGGCGCTTGATAAGAAAAAGAAAATTGGGAATTTATCAGCACACATGAGGTATTATCAGGAACTCAAGTGCACAATAGGGGCTTCACAAACAGCAATTGGGTGCTTGCACTACTGAAATAAAAAATGTAGCAGACTGACGCTCACAGTGGAAAGTGCTTCGCGTGCTTGTGTTTACTACAGTAAAACCTCGCTGATACGTTCCCGCTTAATACGATTTCCCTGGCTCCTACGTTCGCAATCGCGAAAAATAAACACAACTCTATAAAGGAATGTGTTAATACATTCCGGTTAATACGTTCCCGGAAATGCAGCAACGTTCAGCGTTGCGGCAAAGTGCGGTTGTATGATACGTTCTGCAGCAAAAAATTGTCATTGAGGTATGCAAAAAGGCCGCTCTCATGTGCTTGTGAAGCGCTAAGTGGCAGACAGCCACCGCACGGCTTCATTGCAGTGCTCAATTCTCCCTCCCCCCTCCGCGACTTCTGCATTGCTCATTTGCCCGAAGTGACGAAGCGTGGCAGCAGCGGCGAGCGAACCTTTGCACTAGCTTGCCCCTCGCTTCAACGCGAACTACTATGCGGCAAAAACAGGCGGACGCCGTGCGTGGGGCGCTACGACTCGCCGAGATCGTTGCGGAGGTGGTGGCGGACGAGGCGCCTGAAGATGGCGGCAAGAACGAAGGCTTGTGCCCACCGGCCACCTTCGCCGAAGCCCTTGCTGGCCTGTTAGCCTTACAAAGCTTCTTTCGCACGAAAGACAACGAAAATGCGGACAAGGGTCTGCAATGTGCGCAAAAGGAGTTGTTCCTGTCCAAGGGTGTGACGCACCAGCAGAAAATACGGTCGAATCTCTATAATTCGAACTCGAAGAGGCCCGAAAATTTGTTCGAATTAAAAGGACTTATTTTTTACTTATTTGTGCACCATAGCGATACGTACGAACGGTGCGAGTCGTGAAATATCGCGGCGCGTAAGCTCATAGCGAGCAAGGGCCACGGAACTGCCCACGCCGGCCAACACTCGCATCCCGATAGCGCCTCTTCACAACCACAATCTCTCTCTCTCGCATCCCGATAACGGCAGTGAACGAACTTCAGGGAGCGGGCCGCGCCGGCACGGCGACGAGGAGGGCGGCAGGGAAACGCATTTGGCCTCGGCAACCCCGTCGCTTCGGTGGCTCCCTCGCCCTCCCTCTCAACTCCCTCGTAGCTCCCTCACCTTCGACTCTCCGTGTGCGCCCGCCGGCCCGGCGCAATCTTAACTCGCTCCACTAAGTTTCGTTTTCTGCCATCGAAGCGAGCGTTAGCCGGACTGGGCCTTCGCGTTGCTTCCCTCTGCGCCGCAGCCGCTGCGTTGGCCGAGACGTCGGCGCGTACACGCGTGTTCCGGCGCAACGCTGAAACGGCGACCTTACCATTTGAGAGAGGAAATTTTCGCCGCGGTATTTTTCTTTCTTTTTTATTTCTCCATGCGGGCGTTGAGGGGTCTCTCCTAAGCTTTTGCTTTATGGCGGTGTCGGAGCATTGCCAGTCGGAGGCGCCACCACGTGATTTGGCGTGCTGCTGAGAGCATTGTCAGTGTGCGGTTATGTTCGAATTAACCGTCACAAGTGCTTTCGCGTTTTCGCCCATTGGAATACACATAACTTTGACGGGACTGCAGCGTCAGTTCGAATTAATGAGATTCGACTGTAACTATGCTTTGCAAGAAATAAATGTTTTCTGCCTTTGCACCTCAATATGGGCTTGTCAGCTTCAATATTTACTGGATTCGGATCGTACGTTTTCCCGGATTGTACGTTTATTTTT